>NW_015173169.1:437599-498936 GCF_001447785.1 Gekko japonicus
TCCTCCCAGCTGGGTCCCAGCAGCAGGGCCAGTCAAGAGAGGGCCGCCTCCTGCCCGCCCACCCACCCAGGGGGCCTTTCTGAGCCAGAACCGCCGCTTGGCCCAAGCCCTTCCTGCGGTCCCCGGCCAGGAAGCGGCTCGGCGCCGATTGGCAGTGGGCGCCACCAATGGTGCTGGGCGGGCCTCCCTCCCTCCCTCCACAGGGACCCGCCCACCGGAAGCAGGAGAGTTGACCTGGGCCTCCAAAAACCCTCCCCCGACCCTCATGGGCCGCTCCCTCCCCCAGCGCAGTCGCACCAGGGCGAACTAGCCTCTGCGTGCATGCAGAGTGCCTTTCCTCTCCCCACGCTGCCACTTGCCTGCCTCGGAGAAGCAGAAGGTGCGCAGGAAGGCCAGGCACTCGCTCAGGCTGGCGGCGAGGGTGAAGCCGCCCTGGAAGGGGCAGCGGCGGAAGAAGAGCTCGAACTCAGCCGGCTCGGTCAGCAGCACCAGTGAGCCCCCCAAGTGCCCTGCCACCGGCGGCCCCATCCCTGTCCGCTTCGACTCGCTGCGCCCGGGGCGTTTTTGCACGTGGGAAGTGGGCGGGCGGGCAGGCTCCGGAGGCTCCACGCCCCCTTTCGGGCAGTCGACTGAGCGCTCCCCAGGAGCTGGCATGGGTGCACGGCGGCTGGCGCAAAGCGGCATTCGCTGCCGCTGCGGCGAAAGGAGCAGCAGATGGCTTTGGGCAGGGTGGGAGCTTTTGGCGGGGGAGGGGGCAGCAGGGGAATTGGCGCCCTGCTAGTATCTCCGCCCTAGGCGAGATACTAGCAGGCCTAGTGATGGGGCCAGCCCTGCCCTCAGAGCATATGACGGTTTGGGTGGGAACACAATGTTGCACATGCTCAAAGTTGAGGGGTTCCCATTCATTTTTCACTGGATTAGTAAAGAATCAATTCCCAGGTGGATCTGATCTCTCTGCCTCACACTTTGTTACCTTAATAATACCCTTTTCAAACAGGCTGTGGCTCAGCGGTGGAGCATCTGCTTGGTATGCAGAAGGGGCCAGGCTCAATTCCCAGTGTCTCTACCTAAAGGAATCAGGTTGTAGGTGATCTGCCTTCGATCCTGGAGGGCTGGGTGGGGGGAGTGAAGATGATCTGTGACTGTCGGCACCTGCAGATTCCTGGATCCAATCCAGTACAATGTCTCATTAAACGTTTTGAGAATATCAACTAATGCGAAAATGGAGCTGGAGCTCAGTTTTCATGAATGGAAGAACTTTCGTGTTGTGTTTATGTCCTTACTGTCAGAGAAGGATGTGTTATCCAAAACCATCCCATTTATCACGTGTCTGTTTTGTAAAAGTGCCTTCTGCTCCGTGGCTGGAAAAAAACTCCCCTTGTTTTTAAACAGTAACACACATGATCCTTCAACAAGGCTATTGCTGCCCCCACCCATCATTTGAAGACTAGAACAATGGGAGGATCACAAGGTCTGTTAGCACAATGTGCTGGTAGTCACAGATCTTTTTGTGTTGGTCTTCTGTCCTCACCGTTAGACATCAATGGAGAACTGTAACCCTTGTACATCTCTAGTTGACGTTCTTCCTTCTCCTCCTCTTCTGCTTTGGCTGGAAAAAGTATTATGTTTCTTTTTAAAAAACTCTCAGAATATGACCTAACACTTAAAGGAAGCAGGAGCTCATTTGTTGGTACTGAGCAACAGTCATTAAAAGAAAAACTTTATCATATCAAACAACACAGAAAAGTGAACAGGACAGAGAAACAAGTGACTAAGTCTCCAAGGACTGAATTCAGCATGGAAATAACTGCGGGCTGGCTACAGGCAACCTGGTGTTTGATAGAATTCCCTTCACCACTTGCCAATGATGTTGTATTTGTGAGCAAACTACTCTAAAGTGAGCTCTCTTTCATACCCAAATAATTTGTTCTCCTTCCTTAGGGGGATTTTACTGCACATCAGGTACAAACATGTAATGAAATGAGTTATCTGTAGCCACCAACACAGCCAGCTTATCAAGTCATCACATGTGTGCCATGGTAAATTACCACTGTTGTGTGGAAATCTACCCACCCAGTGGTGGTAAGGTATTTCTCCATGCTATTCACTTACCCTCAAGGGCTGTGATCCACCAACACAGCCAGCTTATCAAGTCATGGTAAATTACCACTGTCACGTGGAAATCTACCCACCCAGTGGTTGTAAGGTATTTCTCCATGCTATTCACTTACCCTCAAGGGCTATGATCAGAGGCCCATTTGTTTCAATAAGCTCCCGGTAGAGTTGATCCTTCTGTACCCTGTCCCATCCTGGCATCAACTCAAGTAACTTTGCCATCCGGCCTGCATTTGTCTGCTCATTCACAATGCGGTAACAGTCAGAATGATTCCCGATAACACCTAACAGCCGAGGTAATATAATGTCCATGCCAGAGACTTTTTCAATTAGTTGTTTTTTGTGCCGTTCTACAAAATGTCCTCCTAGGAAGAAAAATATTAGAAAAGTTACTTGTAGGCACTGTATCTTCGCTTTATGTTCTGTTTGTCATATGAAAATCAATAAAGATTATTTTAAAAAAAAGAAAGAAAAAAGAAAAGTCCAGAGACTTTTTCAATTAGTTGTTTTTTGTGCCGTTCTACAAAATGTCCTCCTAGGAAGAAAAATATTAAAAAAATTACAGATAGATGTTCTCATGGGATTTGGATTCTACCACTGATCTAGAATTGGAAACTGTGAGTCCAGCAGAAATTTCAGGTTAATCTCAGTCCAGCATGTACACTGGGCTGTATATAGTGCAAAATTTCCACTTATGCTAGAGCTCTTGCGCAAGCACAAATCCCAGAAAAGGACAGCAGTAGCCTCTTGGGCTAAGATAATATTGTATCCTCTTTTGCGTTTCCACTTGTACAGGATCTTGTGCAAACAATTTCTGGGGCACTATAATACATAGGGAGGAAAGCACTAGGTGCTGCACAAGCTCTTACACAAGCAGAACTGTGCTAAGACGGTTTACAGTTCCACTTATCTGCTGCTGCATCAAAGCCATTGTCTCTTTGGGGACAAACCTGGGGAGCAATCCTTAAATAACTGCAGCAGAAAGACCTCTGGGTAGCACTGATTACTTATATCTCTTGGAAGAGCTGTGCATGGGGTTTCCTAACTGTGTCTTGTTCAACCAGTCCTTTCCTCTTGCTTTCTTAGCTCATCACCAGTTCATACAAATTACTCCTTTTCTGGCTTCTGTTCCCACAGCTATGATTCATTCATAAAGATAAGGAGCTCTCTCAACAGACATTCCAGAGACTTGGTAACCTTGCATTGTATTGTGCTTCTTGACAAATTGTTGTGTCGCTGAGAAGAATGGTTTATATATCTGTAATTCCCAAATAAATACAGGCTGCTCAATTCCTCAACCTCCCCCCCCCAAAAAAAAAAAGAAGAATAAGAAGAAGATGAAGAAGAAAAAGAAGAAAGTTGTTTAGATGGCAGAAAGTGGCCTTCTTTCTGACTCCTTTGGTTAGCCTTCTGAGCATCGCAATGCCCTCAGTGTCAGTAATGCTAGCAAGCACAACTCTGCACTTGTTTCAAAAGATTAATCAGAGGGTTGGCTTGTCCCCGACAATCAGGACATTTCCATGCCAGGTTTATATTAATGCAATTAATATACGACACATCCCACTGGTACTTTTACTGTTACTACATACAGGGCTATTTTTGGGCAGGAACGCACAGGAACGGAGTTCCGGCTGGCTTCAGAGTTGGCCACACCCACTACACCCAAGCCAAGGGAAGGCAGTTTAAACTGCCTCCCCTCCCCTCCAAGGGCCGGCTTGCCCGTGCTCCTTACAGCCACGGGGCGCCTGGGCAAGCCAAGAGAGGGCATGAGGCGTGGCCTATTATGCAAATGAGTTGCACAATCAGGGGTGTGGCCTAATGTGCTAATGAGTTCCTGCTGTTGGGTGTGGCCTGTTATGCTAATGAGTTCCTGCTGGTTATGCTAATGAGTTCCTGCTGGGCTTTTTCTACCAAAAAAAGCCCTGACTTCATATAAATGTATTCTCCCCAAACTCAGACATCAGAATTTAATTAAGGTTTATTAATTATTACAATACTGAATTATAACATTAATTTTTAGCTTTAGTGCAGGGTCCCTAAGAGCTAGCCAACAGTGACATATTTTATGTATTTAGAGCCAAATATACAATAAATTAAGTGTTAGGAAGCAAGTGATTTGTAAAATATCTGTAATATATCAAAAGCCTTACCCTTTTTGATATTTCTTTGTAGACGGGTTAGACAGAAAAAATGACTATTTTAAATAAGGTGATAAATAGCATTTTTTTTAAAGGAGCTGGTATGTTGGCTAAGTGGATAAGCTGGGATTAAAGACATTCCCAGTACAAGTGTTGCCTGTCAAGAAATCACTGACTGGCTTTAAGCAAATCGACTCTGCCTTTGCCCCTTCCTGTCTGTGGTGCATACATAATAATAGTGATTTACTTTAAAGGGCCATTGTATACATTATATAAGGATCATGTATGAGAAATGCTTTACACAATAGAAGTGCCATATCAGGGCTAATTATTATTAAAATTATTTTCTTACTCTCACTGTCTAGAACTGCCATCTTGTTTCACTTCAAGCAACACAGCTATTCAGCCTTTTATCACACAGCCCTTTCTTTGCATTGACAAAACTGTTTGAAGGTACTGCATTAGACAATACAAGGGGTGGACCCGCGATACTCGCGGGAGGGGGGAGGGAGGCAGAGCTCCAAACGGAGCTTTAAAGTCAGAAGGCGGAGGAGGAATTTCTCTATCGCTTCCTAGGACACCTGGCTGTCACTGTCACCCTTCCAAAAAGCAAAAGAAAAATGACGTCTCAAGGCAACTGGGAAAGGCCCACTCGGGCTCCTTCGCGCAGAGATCACGACACCAGCCTGTGTGTGTGGTGCCAAGTGGACGTGGGCGGGGCTCCGCCTTCCGGCTTTCGACGCACAACATTGGCGGGAAGGGTTTCGGTGCTGCTCCGAAGGGAAGGAGGGAGGCAAGAGTACGATGGCCGGCGAGGGTTACAATTGGTGGGTTCAGCGGCAGGCGGAACCGGCCTGTTGGCTGCTCTCCCCCCGCTGCCCTCCACCCAAGTCGCTGCTCCAGTCGGCGCCCTCCACCCATGTCGCTGCTCCAGTCGGTGCTGGATTTCCTGGCCGGGCCGGGCTCCTCGGGGGCGCCAGCTGAGACCGCAATGACTTCATGGGGCATCGCCGAAGGTGGGTGTGGGTGGCGGCTGGGGAGGGGGCGGAAGGACGCGTTTGGACCCGGGGCGCCCTCTGAAGATCCTGGTCCTCCCCCCCCCTCCCGTGCCCCTTCTCAGCCTCCACACTTGCCGTGCCCGCCTTCCTCACACCGGCCTTGGCTTCTGAGCGGTGGCTCGGTGGCAGAGTCCAGTCAGCTCTCCAGTCGGCACTGGATTTCCTGGCCGGGCCGGCTGCCAAGCATGTGCGGATTTAAGTATCCGCACACCAGGGGCCACTTCGGTATTAGTATATAGATTTCAGCTACCTGATCTATATTTTACAGCCAGATAAAAGCCATGCAAAATGTCTTCAAAGTTTTTGATGACCAAAGTACCTATTCATGCTTTATTTTAAATAGAAATGACCCTGCTATTAATACAATTCTGTTAAAGGAAAATTTAGCAATTACATCACCCTTTGTAGTACTCATTTATGCAATCCAGAACATAATCTAAAGGGTTTCCATTTTTATAGGAAGGCCTTGGATAGGCTTGCCAGGCAACCAACATAAGACCGGGGGTGGGAGACATGGAGCGGTAGCCATTGCCAATAGCATGATGTTGCTTCTGGGAAAAACCTGGAAGTGATGTCCGCTCTAGGAATCATTAAAAAACTATGGCTTCACCATAGAATTTCCAGCAATTCCTAGAAGGGCATGACATCACTTCCTACCCCCAAGAAGTTATGTTATGGAGTTGCCAATCATTTTTAGTTGTCCTGTTGGCCACTGGAGTGCCAATGGACAACGACCACTCAGGGTACACCTAAGGAACATACTTAAAGGTATAAGACACCTTCTGGACCTTAGTATGGTGGAAGTATTGAACTCCTCCAATCAGTCCCAAAGAGTCATTCTTTCTTTTGGCAATTTCACCTTCCCCTCTATGATTTTAGCTCAGAAATCTAGCCTACATTTCAAGGGGATATTTCCAATTAGAGTTTTCACTAATACTGAAATTACTCCTCTTATTTCTAACCTGCATCAGTCTATACCACAGAAACTGGGAGATAAATTTCCAGCGGATCAGACAGACCAGGTTTTAATGATTCTGGATGAGGAGCCTGAACTGGTCACTCTGGATGAGGCATCAGTTTGTTCATTGAAAGAAGCAGAGTCTCTCCAACTTGATAAATCAATGGAGATTGATCTGCTGAGATCTTTCGATGACCTAAGAATGAAACTGCTGAACATAAAGGTTCCTCAATTGATTCAGGATGTGGTGGCCTAACTTGTTAAAAAACTCTACAATGAGTGATATTTTAGATAAGGCACTTCTAAAATCTAAAATATCAGATGATAAGAACAACGGTCCTGTGAGGGAATCCCCCAGATGTCAACAGAAGTCCAACTCTGAAGGGACTCGTTCCTCAACAGTGATTAATAAAAACAAGAACAACAAGGTCTCCCTCCCACTCCAGATGATGAAGAACAATGGATGCATCCTTCTGGGTGTGGGAGCCATTGGCATGACTAGATAAGACAACTACTTATGATGTTTATAACATTCCTACAAATAGGCAAGTCTTGTCATTGCTATCGTGGAATCTAAGAAGGTGGTCCTGCAGAATGAGGGAAGGTAGTGCAATTGATTTTATGTATAAATTTGATATAATTCTTGGACAGGAAACATGGTGCATGGAGGAGCCCTCACTGACTGGCTATGAGACATTTGCCTTACTTGCAGAGGCCTCTGCACATGGCAGAGCCAAAGGAGGGCTCTGTATTTTAATCTCCTCCTTGCTAAAAATAATGGCAGTGGTGCTCCACCATTACGAACACTTTGCCTTAGCCCTCCTACTCAAGTTTCAGGATATATGCTGTTTAATTATAAATGTGTATTTACCCCCTGGCACTTCTAAAGAACAAATTCAGGCAATTTTGCTTAGGCTGAAGACCTGTTTACGATATTTGATCTCAACCTATCTTATATCTATGTTATTATGGGTGGCAATTTCAATACTTGGATTGGACCTGATGATTTCAATGTCTATGAGAAGAATAGGTACTGCCCCTTAAAGGCTAACAGTTCAGTCTTACCTTTAAATAGATGCTCAAAAGATACAAAGGTCAACTCTGTAGGCCTTTTGTTCAGTAAAATAATAATAAGAATCAATATTTATGTGTTGAATGGATCTTTCCAAAGACTACCCCGCTCTTCACTACCCAAAGGTGTCTCAGAGAACTTTACAAACTCCTTTCCCTTCCCCTCCCCACAACAGACACCCTGTGAGGTAGGTGGGGCTGAGGGAGCTCTGACAGAAACTGTTCTTTTTCAAGAACAGCTGTTATAAGAGCTATGGCTTGCCCAAGGTAATCCAGCCAGGTGCAAGTGGAGGAGTAGGGAATCAAACCCGGTTCTCCCAGATTAGAGTCTGAGGACTTAACCACTACACCAAACTGGCTCAGGAGAGTTCACATACTGGTCAGGTGATAGAATGAGCATTATAGATGACATCATGGTTTCTGAAGACGTGGCCCAACATATAGAGCTTTTCGAGGCTGCCCCATACTCTGATAGTGATCACTTACCTCTTGTCCTGAAAATAGATATACAAAAGGTAGATCTGCATGCCAGTAAATTCAAATACAGTTGACCTAGATGGAAAGCTTCATTGGAAAGAACTTTGACTGAAACTTTGCATTCTGAGACTGCCAATATAATTTCCTATAGATTAGTGGCAGCAGTTAACATAGATTCCTGTCTACAAGAATATGAATTAATTCTCAGGGAGCTACAGAAGGTACTGAAAGGCTCCAATCCTGGGGCCTTAAGACACAGGCCTGATTCTCACAAACCCTGGTTTGATAAAGAGTGCAGAAGTGCAAAGAAATCCCTTAATGCAAATTATGCCAGCTACAGACTTAACCCAGAAGCAGGATCTATAACAGCTTTAAAATGCCAAAAAGTCCAGTATAACAGTCTTATTAAAAGGAAGAAAAAGGAAAATATTAAGTTATCTTGGGAGGAACTTAGAAAGACAGTAAAGGATAAGAACTCAGCTTTGTTCTGGAGACTGGTTTCCAACCTACCAGGCCGGCCTTTAAATATATCAAATAACTCTATCCTACCAGGTACCTGGGGAAATCATTATAAGAATCTGCTTGTTGAAACAATCATAAGACCCCCTAACTCTAAGGAAAATAATCTACCAATCTGGCCCCCCATGGACCGTGTGGAGGTGAAACAGCTTATTGATACTTTGAAGCCTGGGAAAGCCCCAGGTCTAGATTTAATTCCTCCAGAGTTTATCAAAAGGAATGCAGATTGGTGGGTGCTGGTTCTGGCATCCCTATTCATGCAAATTGACCAAACAGGGGAAATTCCTAAAGATTGGGGAGTAGCTGTTTTCATCCCACTATATAAAAAGGGCAATAAAGAAGACCCCAAAAAGTATAGACCAATCAGTTTGTTAAGAATAGTGAGTAAACTCTATGTGAGACATCTTCTGTGGAAATTTAGGGATTGGCTGGAAAATTACTTTTGTTTAACAGAAGAAGAGGCTGAGTTTAGAGAGGGTTGTGCCACCTTAGATCACTGTATGCTATTAGATCACTTGATCATTAAGTACTCCTGCAGAACAAGTGTGTCAGTATTTGCTGCCTTTCTGGATTTGAAATTGGTCTTCGACTCAGTTTCTAGAGTCATCCTATGGAATAAATTAAGAGCTTCAAGCACTGACAGATTATTATTATTTCTTATTCTGGCCTTTTATGACCATACGTCTATATGGATCAAATGTTCCCCTTATGGTCATCTGACAGACCCTATTATATCTAATAAAGGGGTTAAACAAGGATGCCTTTTGGCACCCCTCCTCTTTAACTTCTATATTAATGTTCTGGTATCTCACATAAGGGGCTGCGGTGGCTCAGAGGTTAAGATGCTGAGCTGCAGACCAGAAGGTCTGTAGCTCGGCAGTTTGAGACCCTAGTGCTGCGTGACGGAGTGAACTCCAGTCTCTGTCCCCAGCTTCTGCCAACCTAGCAGTTCGAAAGCAAGAAATTGCAAGTAGATAAATTGGTACTGCTTCAGTGGGAAGGTAACAGCATTCTGTGCACCTCGGCATTTAGTCATGCCAGCCACATGACCACAGAAACGTCTTTGGGAGTGCTGGCTCTTCGGCTTGGAAACAGAGATGAGCACCGCCCCCTAGAGTCGGATTCGACTAGCTTTTGAGCAAGGGAAACCTTTACCTTTTTATCTCACATAAATAAGCTCAAGTTTCACCCTTATAAGCTAGGCAATAAACATATAAGGGTGCTCCTTTATGCAGACAATGCTGTTTTACTTTCAAGGACACCTACAGGCCTCAGGAGAGCCATGAGTTCCTTCACCAAATATTGCCAGGTTAACAACTTAAAGGTTAATTATTCTAAAACCTAAGTAATGGCCTTTGCAAAAACATCTCCTAAAATCTATCACTGGTACTTCTATTGAACAAGTTTCCTGTTTTAAGCACTTGGGTGTTCTGTTTCAGGTAAATGGCTCAAGAACTGCTAATATAAACTCTGTTGCCTCAAATGCCAATAGGAGTGTGGGGGCAATCCAAAAATTTTATTGGAATAAAGGCGGCAAATGCTTGATAGCTGCCCTTACATTATTCAAGGCCAGATCTCTCAGCCAACTTACTTTTGGAGCCCTTATTAACATTGCCACAAATTATAAGAAACTGGATATTGTCCAATCAAAAATTTTGAGAATAGCCCTACAGGTACCTCATGGCATTCCAAATGCCCTCATCCGAATTGAAACTGGAATGATTACGGTAGAGACAAGGCTGTGGATCATGGTGATCCAGTACTGGTTGAAACTAGACTTCTTACCTAAAGAGCTGATAAGTTCAATTTTTCAAGATACTTTTGTTCCACCATGGCCTAGAGCTGAAGAGGAGAAACTTCCCTACTATGGATTTTCAAAAAGCTATTTGTGCTCTCTTCTCTATGAGTAAGTCCTATGCCCTATTTCTATCATCTATCAAATCATGAATATAGGAGAATGTTTACTCTAATGTGATGGGACACACTCCCCTCAGTGGATACCAAAGGAAAGTATAAGAAAATTCCTTTTGAAGAACAAATATGTCCCTGTTGCAATGAAGGTATAGAGTCCCTAGAATATTGCATTTGATTGCAAGGCATATAACAATCTTTGTTAATCTCTTCCATTTTCCACTATTTTACCCCTTACTAGCAGACAAAAACTGTGCCTTTTGAAGAACTTCCTCATGGATAGGCAACCTGAGGTTACATATTAATTGACTAGATTTGGTTGGCTTGCTTCAAGAACTAGAAAATCCTTATTAGCTCAGGAAGAAAATTGTTAAGTATCTCTCTGCCAATTGTGCTGTATTCTAAAAATCCCCAAGATTTTAAATTGTCTCTTACTCTTATTTTATTGTTGTTTTTATCACTTTATGGTTTTAATACTAAATGCTGGCTTTGGCTGTGAATAAAATTGAAATAATTCAGAAATGACCACTCAAGGTGGCAGATCTCCTGGCTCCAACAGTACATGGCACCTCTAATGTGTGAGAGAGGGAGAGGAATAACTAGCTTCTCAAGTTGCCATAAACCAGAACTCTCAAGTGTTGTTCTTCAATTGCATGGTCAAGTCCAACTCTTCGCGACCCCATGGACCACATCATGCCAGGCCCTCCTGTCTTCCGCCGTTCTCTGGAATTTGCTCAATTCCATGTTTGTTGCATCGGTAACACTGTCTAACCATCTCATCCTTTTCCGTCCCCTTCTTCTTCTTTTACCTTTAATCTTTCCCAGCATCAGGGTCTTCTCCAGTGAGTGCTCCCTTCTCACTTGGTGGCCAAAGTATTTGAGCTTCAACTTCAGTATCTGGCCTTCCAGGGAACAGATTCCTTTTAGGATTGACTGATTTGATCTCCTTGCAGTCCAAGGGACTCTCAAGAGTCTTCGCCAGCACCATAATTCAAATGCATCTATTCTTCGGCACTTGGCCTTCCTTATGGTCCAACTCTCGCAGCCATACATTACTACTGGGAATACCATTATTTTGACTGTGCGGACTTTTGTTGGCAGGGTAATGTGTCTGTTTTTTATTATGCTGTATAGATTTGTCATATCTTTCCTCCCAAGGAGCAGGCAACTTTTAATTTCATGGCTGCAGTCACCATCTGCAGTGATCTTAGATCCCAGGAATGTGAAGTCTGTAACTGCTTCCAGGACTTCCCCTTCTATTTGCCAAGGAATGATGGGGCCAGATGCCATGATCTTAGTTTTTTGGATGGTGTGTTTCAAGCCCACTTTTGTGCTCTCCTCTTTTACCCTAACCAAGAGGCTCTTTAGGTCCTCTTCACTTTCTGCCATTAGAGTGGTATCGTCTGCATATCTGAGATTGTTGATGTTTTTCCCAGCAATCTTAATTCTGATTTGTGATTCACCCAGGCCAGCATTTTGCATGATGTACTCTGCATATAAATTAAATAGGCAGGCTGACAATATACATCCTTGTCGTACTCCTTTTCCTATTCTAAACCAATCACTTGTTCGGTGTCCAGTTCTAACTGTCGTTTCTTGACCCTCATACAGGTTTCTCAGGTGACGTATGAGGTGATCTGGTACTCCCATCTCTTTAAGGACTTCAATCAATCAAAGGCTTTAGCGTAGTCAATGAAGTAGAAGTAGATGTTTTTTTCTGGTACTCTCTTGCTTTCTCCATAATCCAGTAAATGTTGGCAAAAGGGTGCACGTACGGAAGAATTTGGTTTCCACCTAGGTTCATCATAAATTTCTAATGTCCTAAATAAATGTTGGGTAAATTAAGATTCCAATTTTCCATGTAACTCACAGAGACAGTCAAATGCCCTATGATAGCTTGCCCACGCCCCCAGCAAGATGGTTAGGATGATTCTACCACACTTCTCAGTTTAGGCTGTTTGGTTAAATGGTAATCTCATGTGAATTGTTTCTTAACCACAAGCTGTAATGCACTATCACGGCCACTAGATGGAGACTCTTTAAAATCAGAAAACTATCTGCAATGTTACTATTACTCCCCCCCCAGCAAAAAACAAAAATAAATCAAAATAAGGAACATGGATATATTCATAGAACTATAATAATTCATGAACTATAATAGAACTCTCTCCTTTTTTGCCTAACTGAGCTGTTTCTGCTGTTTCTTCTTTGTTCCATTTAGATAGAATTTATTTATTAATATTCAGAAACTAGAATATGCTGTTTAAAGAGCAAATAAACATTACATTATAAACTACAAATATAATTCATTCCTCATATCAAATATGTTGGTGCCAGCAGGTAGCCATAATCATTATCATATATGACAAATAACAGGTTTCCCTGGTGTGAGAATTGCCCATAATGAGCATATATAGTTGAAACATAATGAATTCTGAGTATATTGCATTCATTTTATGTCAGCCTCTCTTCCAAGACTCAAATCATATATACTTGGCTCGCTTCCGTACATTTTATCCTCATAGCTGTATGAGAATAGTTAGGGTGAGAGATAGTGGCTGGTCCATGACTGCCCAATGAGTTTCAGTCAGGAACTGAATCAAATTCTAGTGTGGTAGCCTCTAAGCACATGGGTTCTCCCAGACTGTATTTTGTAGATGGAATTACAATGTGAAAGGTGTACAGGAGTTCCCCTCCTCCCTTTCCTTCCTGCTGTCTTTACATGAAAGGCAGAGGAGAATCTGCATGTTTGTGGCTGGGTTTCCTCCACTTACCCACTCCTTTCCTGCTGTATGGGGCAATGTGCCATCACTCTGAGGTGTATCTTTCTTTTTTCTGCCCAAGATATGAGGCATAGATATAGAGCTAGAGAGTTGCTGATTGAAGCCCCAGCTTTCTAGCTTTTCTTTCTCCAGCTTTCTGTCACTCTTGCAGAGATCCCTCGGCTTCAGCTCTTGCTTTGACCCTTGTATCCTGCCCTGCTTTTTTCTTGCCTAGCTGCTTGCCTCTGAATCTTGAACTCTGTGGCCAGCTTGCCAGAACAGAATACCTCCAACCAATACTCCCTCTAAGTGGTGGAGTCTTCTGAGCCAAAATTCTACTTTGTGAGCTACTGGCATTCAAATTGTGAGCAAGCAATTTGGCTACCGCATAAATTAGTTTGCTCTGGAGCCATCCTCCCTGAGAGAACACAAAAATGTGTGAGCCAGAGGCTAAAAAACTGTGAGCTAGCTCACATTAACTTAGAGGGAACACTGCCTCCAACCAATGGGGGTTAACTAGAAGACCAACTACACTGTTGGTGCTGAATGAATACCTGCTTGGTTAATTAGCTCTTTGACTGGAAGTGGCCAACTTGTTGTGAGCTGAACCAGCAGGTGTTCAAGCATCCCTATTTATATCTAACATGCAGTCAATGTGAAAATAAAAGTTCCAAATAAAAGAAGTGCCTTTTGTTTTTCTCAAAAGAATCCCTTGGCAATCATGTACTAAAAGCAAAGCATCACCTCTAGTAGAATTTAGCCTTGGTTATATGGGAAACGGCACATCCTCAGAACCTTATATAATCCACTTCTAAATTCCATGAATTTCAGTGGATCTGCTCCCAAAAAATTATGAATAGGAGTGCAGCCTCAAATGCAATCCTAACAAGCTTTATGCAGTATTCCCATTCATTTCAATAAGGTTTACTTCAAATTATGCTTAACATCGCAGCCTTCAACAATTAGAATATAACTCCTGGCAAAGTGTTCTTAGGACTAAACTGTAGAGATCTTACAAAATCTAGTGGCGCACTGCAGCATTTCATGGATCAGGATTTGTATCTCTTCTGATTATACTCAATAATAGCCACAGGACAGAGGAGAGCGGACTGGAAAAAGTCAATTAGTCAATATATACGTTTTGTACTATTGTCATGATCTGTGCACTGCAACAATAAAATATGAGGCAATAAAACCTAAAAGCTTTCTCCGTTGAGGCAAATATACATTTGTATGACTTGAATTGACATCCTGATTTGCTGCACTGATTTACATTTAAATTATACTACTACACATAACCTGCTTCAAATCAGGGCAAGGAAGAGCCATTTCAAAATAGCAAAGGGACTTTCATATTTAACACTCTACTTACACTCAAATTCAAATTAAAAAGAAAAAAAATCAGAAATCAAAGCCTTCATTCTGTCCACACTAGTGTCTGACACAGGGGGGGGGGGGGGACTGGATGGATCGTAACTGTGAAGTTCCCCTAATGGAAATTACGATGCACTTGTAAGCACTGAATCTTGAGGCACACAGATTTTTCTGCTTTTGCATATTATCTTATGCTATATTTTATTTGTGGAAAGTTATACAAATATTTTCAGTGGAGGCAGGGGTCGGTTGGAGTCGGAGCGCACAGGAGCGGTGCTCCGGGAGTGAGGAGCCTGGGGGGTGGGCACATGACCAAGCCCCACCCCCTGCTCCTAGCAGCCCTCACAGGGCTGCCAGTAGCTCCCAGCAGGACTGGTGAATGAGAGGCCGTCCACGTTGTCAGGGTGCTGCTGCAGGTGGCTGTCTCTGGCAGCAGGGATCCCACCACTACCTCCCCCATGCCTTCCGCCTGGCTGGTCCTTTGGTCTGCTGAGCACCCAGATGGCAAAGCCAAAGGCCCCTCCCCTCCCAAGAACACCAAAGCCCAGCTGTGCCCGGGGCCTGGAGGGAAAGTGGAGCTGCCTCGGACCACCAACCCCAGCTGCATCGGCCTCCTCCAGCCAGCCTCCCGCCACCCCCTTCTTTGGCACAAGTGTGGTGGGAAGGCCGGGTGGCAGCGGCACCTGTTTGGCCATGCTGTGGCTGCGCTTTCGATCTCATCAGCGCAGAAATTCGAAGTCCCCGTTGGCTTCCGCTGCCTCCACCGGGGCATAAAACCCAAGGGAGCGGCCAGCCCACCCAGGCATAGCCAAGCCCCTGATGGTCCCAGCCCAGCTGGCTGCAGCACAACTGCTGCTGCTGCTGCTCGTCATGGGTAAGTCTAAGCAGAAGGGGCTCCGACGAGGGGGGGCCTGGCTGCCACGAAGCTTGGCTGCGCAGAGGGTGTTGGGTAGGCGGTGCCTGGTGAGAGGGGCGCCTATGACTCTGGAGCCCGCAGACCACACGAGACTCATCAGAACCCACCTCACCTCCCAGCTTTGCCCGACATGCCATCCCCGAGCGGCATGCCGGCGGTGGCCCCACAAAACCGCTTCCCAGCACTGGGTTGCACTCGAGCGGCTGGGGGGGAGGTGCCTGCTGCTGCTGCTCCAGAAGGGTGGGCGTGGCCAGGCAGGCGGGTAGCCAGTACAGGGGCAGCACTCAAGCATCACCCATTCTTTCCCCTGCCAGCTCCCTCCACCTGCTGACCCCGCCGCTCTCCTGGCTATCTTTCTACACATGTCCTTTAAAGCACACGCAGCTTCTCCTCCTTTTGTTACTTCTCCCTCCACTTCCAGTACACCGCCTGATTATTATTACAACAGGATGTTCCAGTTGTTGGAAAGAAGTGCTGCAGCGGCGTTTCACAGGAGCTTATTTTATGTTTTGGAGTTGAGAAACCTCACTTAGATTATTTAGTATATTTATATGCTGCTTTTCTCCAGGAATGCAGGACTCCACACAACCACCCTCCCGTTCTCCCCCTCTCCTGAACTGCCTGGCAGGCGGGAACTGAGGAGAGGAGGAAGACGATGAGAAGGCGGCACCTGCCGCCTTTCCAGCCCTCCAACCAGACATGAGGGCAGCGAAGTGCCCAAAGTGGGACATCTAGCTGCAGTTCAGCCTGGTCAACAGGGACTTTTCTCTGTTTGTGTGTGCCCAGGGCCGGCTCACCTGCTAGGCGAACTAGGCATTCACCTAGAGTGCGAGCCGGCCCTTAGGGTGCCAAATTGCTCTCCAGCAGGGTGCTGTCTCACAGCTGAGCCCCCCTTCCGGCCGACGTTGGCGCGGGCTCCCACCATTGGTGGGCGGCGCCTCCTCCTTGCCCCACCGCCCCGCGCCCAGGATGGAGCAGCTGCTGTGGTGGCAGAGGAGGGGCGGGGAGCTGCGCTTTCCCTCCGGGTGCTGTCTTACCGCTCAGCCCCCCCTCACACCCCCACTTCTCCCAGCCCCTCTGCAGCCTGCCCTGACAGGTAGGCCATGTCCACCCCCGCTCCCCACGCCATCTGGGCACTAACTGACTCACTCACTCGGGCGGCCCACGAGGAGTTGGGCGACTTGGGCGGCGCCAGCAGGGGCTAATTCTCCAGGTTGCTGTAGGCGGAGGAGGAGGCGCCGAAGGCAGCAGTGGGTCCCTGAGCTGGCCCCACCCTTGGTGGGCAGCGACTCCTCCTAGCCCCATCACCCCGCGCTTGGGATGGAGCAGCTGCGGAGGCGGAGGAGGGCCGGGGAGCTGCACTTTCCCTCCGGGTGCTGTCTCGCCGCTCAGCCCCTCCGGCTCTGGCCGACATCAGCACGGGCTTGCACTGTTGGCGGGCAGCACCGCCTCCTCGCCCTGCCACCCCATGCCCCGGGATAGCACGGGGTGGTGGGGCGAAGAGGAGGTGGCGCCTGCCGATGGTGCGAGCCGATGTCAGCCGAAGCAGGGGGCTGAGCAGCGAGACAGTGCCTGGAGAGAAAGCGCAGCTCCCCGGCACTCCTCCGCCACCGCAGCTGCCCCATCCCGGGGCATGGGGCGGCGGGGTGAGGAGGAGGCGCCACCTGCCGATGGTGCATGCGAGCCTGCGCCGTTGTCGACATTGGCCAGAGTGGGGGGGAGCTGAGCAGCAAGACAGCGCCCAGAGAGAAACCGCAGCTCCCCGGCCCTCCTCTGCCACCATAGCTGCTCCACCCCGGGAGCAGGGCGATGGGGCGAGGAGGAGGCGCCGCCCACTGACCGTGCAAGTGGGGGGGCTGAGTGGCAAGACAGCACCCGGAGAGAAAGCGCACCTCCCCGGTCCTCCTCTGCTCTTTTAAAACTCTTCAAACCCCCTCCCATCTCTGGGCGACGCTCGCCTGCAGAGGTGATGGCGGCACCCTCTCCTTCCCCCATCTCCAGTCCCCACCGGGAGGTTGGCATCACCTGGGGGTGCGGGCACCCCAAGCTGGCCTCGCCTAGGGCTCAGTAACACCTCAGGCCGGCCCTGTGTGTGCCTCTTTGTTTTTGGTTTGCTTCTTCCTCCTCTTCTTCTTCTCTCTCTCTTTCTCTCTCTCTCAAAGCTTCGGCGCTGGAGCAAGCAGGAGACGCTCAGCTGCGGCTGTCCGGGCTCGCTGGCTCTCTCCCTTGTGGAGGCTGCCCACGTTCATGCAAAAGCCAAAGGGAAGCAGCCGCCATCACTCTGCGGGCTGGCGCGAAGGGGGAAGCCTGAGCGTGGGTTCCAGGGTGCAAGAAGCTAAGGGTTGCCTGGCTGGCTGGAGGGTGGCGGAGCTCGCGACCATTCTTTTTCTTCTCCCTGACCCCCCCCCCCACACATGCAAACCCTCTCTCTCTTTCTCCCTTTCTTTCCCCTCCCCGGCTGTCATCTCTTCTCCTTCTCGTCTTTCTTCAGGTTTTTAGGGGGCTGCTTTTTGGTGGGAAGAGTAGCTCGTTGTTTGCATACCTATCTCTGCCTCCCTCACCACCCCAGTCATTCCATTGACATGCTTACATATAAGCATTACAGTTTTCAGCATTCTGCAGATAGTTTAATGCAGCATGCCACAATTTCACACATGGACTGATTCTGCAAAAGCAATTGTTGCACCCTCAGTCTCTCGTTTCCCCCAGTTTCCCCCGTTCGTCTCATTCTTCCTCTTCTACCCATTTCAGTGCCTCCAACCCCTTCCCCTTTCCTCCCCTTTTCCACCTTACCAACTACTCTCTCTTCCCTTATCTTATAATAAAATATCCTTAGATTAAAACAGCCAAATTAAAACTGTTAATACAGTTAATACTCAAATGTTAAAATACAGGAGTCATAGAGGACCTTCAGTCTAAAATTAATATACACTTTTATTTCTCAAGTTTCTGTTTCTATAATTAATTTAAATTAAGTCCCACTACTGAATATCCTAAAATAGTTAAAAGAATAGTTAAGAAAATAAAACAATTGGAAACAAAATAAAATAAATACAGTTATGGATTAAAAAGGGGTTAAAATTGAATGGGGTAAAAGTTAAGGTTAAATAGGTTATGGCTCAACCTTAAAATGGATTAATTTTCAAAAAAAACAACTGCACTTCTCAAGGCCGGCGTTATCAAAGCAGGAGCTGGGAGGGGGGAACACACAAAAGGTAGCCATGTTGGTCTGAAGCAATAGAACAAAGTTTGAGTCCAGTGGCACCTTTAAGACCAACAAAGTTTAATTCTGGGTATAAACGTCCATGAACATGCACACTTCATCACCTTATACCCAGAATTAAACTTTGGTCTTAAAGGTGCCACTAGACTCAAACTTTGTTCTATAACATAACTCCCTAAAGCATCAGGTAAGGTAATTAAACACAGGGGTCATTTCATAGAAAAAGAGCTAGGGGAACTCATTAGCATAACTCATTAGCATATGCTACACCCACTGACTTCAGGGGCCTGGCGGTGGACCTACAAGGCCGGCGGGAGTGCGAGGAAGCCCCGCCAAGGCCCTCCCTGGCCCCAGGCAGGCAGGGGTGGGGAGAGGTGGGGAGGAAGCAACTTACCCTCCCTCTTCTCCTGCCTCCTCCTGGCTGAATGAGGGCTGGAAGCGGGGCGGCCGGAAGCAGGGGGCGGGGCTCACCTTACCTCACCTCACCCGGGGGAACTGCGATCCCCCGCGTTCCCCCCGAAATGACCTCTGATTAAACAACAGACAAGAACATACAATTCCTATCTAAAACCATTCTTTTAAGGACCTAGCATAGCAATGCCTCTGGCCCAGGCCCCCACTCCCCAAAATTGGAAAGTCTATGCCCTTGCCTCTGCCTGCTTCGGTAACAGGCACAGTGCTCGCTTGGCCTCACCGGCTGCTCAGGCGCAAAGCACGTCAAGAGCAGTGGAGCGCACAAAGCATGCAAAGAGGTGGGTCCCCTGGGGAATCTTGTCTGACCCTCCGACCTTCTTGGATGCTGCTCCCAGAGATGAGAAGAGGAAGCAGAGAGTTGGGGTGGGAGTAGTCAAGGGGCATCTAGTCTGACCCGCTGGCAAAACATGCCTTGGTAGGAACAGAGCAGTGCTGCTGCCACCGCCCTGCTGGCTCAGAACAGTAGCCTTCCGGGCAGATGCCACAGATACCACAGCTGACCCACCGGACCCTGGCCACACTCGTCAGGCATTCATTTCCCTGACCCTAACCACTTGCATGGACAAGTAAGGCCTAGTTGACCTGAGGTGGTTCAGTGCTGGCTGGGGAGGCAGTATAGAGTTTATCCTGCAGGTAGGATATCTGGAATCCTCCTTCATGTGCAATCCACCACCTGGCCTGCATATGAAAAGCTAGCACAGCGGGGGGGGGACCATCCCTCAGCTTGCTGTATCTGAAGAAGTGTGTATGCACATGAGATGTCCAGAATTAAACTTTGTTGGTCTTAAAGGTGCTGCTGGACTCCAACTTTGCCCTGCTGCTTCTGACCAACACAGCTACCCTCCTAATCTATCATGCTATGCAGATTATCCATCTGCAAAGAGTTTTTGTTCCAAAAATCAGTGCTGCAGTCCATAGCCCCTTGTTTTCCTCAGTTAATCATTATATTGCCTAAATCACTAAACCCCTTTAAGCAGGCACAAGGTTGCAACTGTAATTTCACTGGTATGCAAAGACTGTATGAGAAAAGAGTGTATGAGAAAAGCCTGCTTCCCAAATTGTTCCTCCAGGTAGGCTCGCCAGCTCTGGGTTGGGAAATACCTGGAGATTTTTGGGGCGGAGCCTGAGCGGTGGGTGTTACCTTCTGACACACTTCCAGTGATGCCAGGGTGTGTGGCATATGCAAATAAGTTATGCTAATGAGGTATGCTAATGAGCTCCTGCACCTCTTTTTCTACGAAATGACCCCTGAGTGGAGGCATTAGTATATTTTCTTCAATTGTTTATTGTTTGTCTGGTGATGTGCTACAGAGTAAGAGGTCATACTTTATCAAATCCATTATGATTTTAATATGTCCATTACACAGTACTTTCCTTCTGCTCATGCTCTCAGATAACATTATCATAATCACTCAAGCTAAAGGTTTTACCCTTCTTACAGGAATGAAAGGGAAAGGTTTAAATAAAAAAAAGGCTTGGAATAATCATGCTGTGCACTTTCAGTAAAGAGCACCTGAAAATTACCACAAATTTATAGTTTATCTTTAGCAGTCAATGATCCCAGTACTGTAATTTCAAGAATTAATCAGAATCATCCTTAAGATTTACTCCAGATTGACCTCATCAAAATGGAGTTGCCATTTCTTGCATGTTTTTTAACAATGTGAACATTCTTGGGAACCCAAAAGTATATAGCAGCCTTGTTTTATGGAAAGAATTCCTTCTCTTAGCTATTAATTGACCACATTTTCATAGCTAAAATCTTCCACAGGTAATTGCTGACATATATTTGGCAGCTACCTTCATACAGATAAAAGGGATATATGCATTCAGACTACTTGACATTCTAGTCAGCAGTGCACAGCGGCAACATGACAACAAAGATTTTTCTAATTAGAAAGGGCCTTTTTCAGTGGATTCTATGAAGTGCTGAAAAAAGCCCACTTGCCAAAAAGACAGATTTGTTCTAGGGGAAAAAACAGCAATGCAATGAGAGAAACAAAATGCAAACTTATTTGGCAAGTTACAAACTTCAGTGTGCATGTCATATTATGCTTTTTTAAAGGAACATTTATAAGTAATAATTATTTCATTATAACATAAGACATCAGGGACTAGTTGAAATAATATATTAGTGATCATTTGTTAAAAGAATTGCAAAATGATTGGGGAGCTTTATTATCCAAATGATCCATACAATAGTGTTGGGAGGGAGCAACTGGAACAATCAGACATTCATAGACAGTGCAGTTCTTTGGTAACATGAGCATCAGCTAACAGTAAAATCACACAGGAATGAAGCATATGAACTTGAACAGTATGAGAAATGAAGAATGTGCTTCTTGAAACAGTCACCTGAGAGGCAAATTAGTAGTGGTCATGAGGCCACAATTTGTCATGCTATAGCAAGTATCTTTCACTTTCTAGTAATGACATTCCCTTTGCCCAAAATGTATATACATATTGAGCTGTGACAACTCCATTTTTGCCCTTCTCCTTATCAGCTGGTTCTACTTCCCTTCCCAGAACCAACAACACTTGGTACATGAGCTTCTGTTACCCATAAAAGTTCACTCTTTCCAGCCCAGGCTGATACCAGTGGAAGTACAATAGCAGCTTGCAATGGCTTATATTGGCAGGTCTTGGGGAAAGATGGATTTGTGTGCTTCGCATCAGCTGTTGCTAAGGGAGAAAAAATGAGAAGGGAATGTAGAAGAAAGCAACTGCAGCAACGATATGTTGTGCTGAGATTCAGAGTGCATGCCAAGCACTCCAAATAATGGTCTTCCATGCTTCTCTGGATCATGGAAGGGTACTAAGGATGATTGCTGAGTTTATACTACACTTTGGAAGTATTTCAGGTAAACACTTGAGGTAAAATTTAGCATGGAATCAGAGGCAAAAAAGTGCTTCTTCAGTAGAGTCATGACAAACATCAAGGCCAGAAGATGGGAATATTTCTGTCTTTTGCCAATTTTGTTTTTGTTTCTGTGCATTTGTACATGGGGTTGGGGGAGGTAAAGCTGGTTGTCCAAATATGGAAAGTGAGATGATTTGCTGTCATGGACCCTACTTCAACCAAACGAACATTCCCATATTTTCAGGTCAGTGTATCTGAGAAGCCACTATTTATTGTGGATTCTGACATGCATTTGGAGATTTGTACTGAGTATCCAGTATATGAGTTGTGTAGTTACAGTGTTGGTCTAAGGTTGTGGAGACCAGAGTTCCCTGCTAAGCTATGAAGCACACAACACAACATTGGGTCAGTCACACACTCAGCTTAAGTTCTGAGGAAGACAAAGGGGGAAGAAGTATTTTCTTTCATAAATGAATGAAATATTTACTCAAATTATCTAAGTGATGAAGTTCATGACATCTTTTCTCTCCTTTTACAAAGTATTCTTTCTTTGACTTAAGATTCAGAAAATTACAAGTGAAAACATTATATTTTAAACCATGTGATTAATTGTTGATGGCATATGACTTTTGGAAATACAAATAATTTCATACTGAAATAATTTAATATCAATAACTAAGTATGGGTCTGGGTACAGTCAGGGAACCCTGACTGTTCCCTGGAAGGCCAGATAATGAAACTGAAGCTCAAATACTTTGGCCACCAAATGAGAAGGGAGCACTCACTGGAGAAGACCCTGATGCTGGGAAAGATTTAAGGTAACAG
Source organism: Gekko japonicus (assembly GCF_001447785.1). Lineage (NCBI taxonomy): Eukaryota > Metazoa > Chordata > Lepidosauria > Squamata > Gekkonidae > Gekko > Gekko japonicus. The sequence continues at coordinate 460,281 of NW_015173169.1, forward strand.
AAGAAGGGGATAGCAAAGGATGAGATGGTTAGACAGTGTCATCGATGCAACGAACATGGAATTGAGCCAACTTCAGAGGACGGCAGAAGACAGGAGGGCCTGGCGGGAGCTGGTCCATGGGGTTGCAAAGAGTTGGACTTGACTGTGCGACTGAACAACAACAACAAAGTATGGGTCTGGACCTAGTTCAGTCCCATCCCACTGGAAATTCAGAAGTCTATGCCCCTGATTTCCACTATAAAAGGTAAAGGTGTCCCTTGCTCAAAAGCCAGTTGAATCTGACTCTAGGGGGTGATGCTCATTTACATTTCCAAGCCGAAGAGCCAGCGCTGTCCGAAGATGTTTCTGTGGTCATGTGGCCAGCATGACTAGACGCCGAGGTGCACAGAACGCTGTTACCTTCCAACCGAAGTGGTACCTATTTATCTACTTGCAATTTCTTGCTTTCGAACTGCTGTATTGGCAGGAGCTGGGACCAGAGACGGGAGCTCACTCTGTCATGCAGCACTCAGGTCTCGAAGTGCTGAACTACCGACCTTCTGGTCTGCAGTTCAGCATCTTAACCACTGAGCCACCACAGCCCCTGATTTCCACTATACACACCAACAAAAAGGTGGAGCCAATTGCTGGAGCCCAGATGGGACCTAAGCTGGAACAACATGCTGGGGTTCTCAAAACTAACTTTAGACTCCCCAGAAGTGTTAAGATAGCAGGAGAAATAAGATGATCCTCAAAACAGATTGTGTTGACACCAAAAAGTTTCAAACGTTATTAGCAGACAGGTTGAGACAATGATTGAGTGGGAAAATATCTCACACAGAGGTGGACATTAGGGGTGGTGATATCTTCTTTGATGAGATTTATAGCCAAAATAAGATAACAAACTCAGTTACATGGCTGCCATTTAATTAGATCGAATTCTGGGGAAAACACAGAACAAGAGAATAAAAATATCAGCCTAGGAGATGGATGTGCTTGCATGAGGCCTCTAAATCTCGGGTAGATTGTATGTTACATGTTGATATAATGAAAAATCAATTAACTGAGACACTGCTATTATTCTGGAAGGATATGGGGTGAGTGGATGTAAGTGAATGTGTCCTTTCCCAAGCAAATTGCTAATTACCATTCTTCCTCACTTTGAAGTAGAGGATATGCTTCAGTGCACTGAGATTCCACTTCTGTTTCCCAGATTAAGGAGACAGGTATCTTCCTAATATTCCAAAACTCACGTGGGGCCAAATCAAGAAACAAATAAAAAGCATACATAGCCCTTCTAGAGGATCTATGGAGGGGTTTCAGTTACATACATGGGTTTTGATCGGAGGTCTTATTCACTGGTTACACCCCCTCCTTTCTGTCACATTACTGTGATCTCATCTGACTGTAAAACCACATGATTTCCAATCATATGCATGAAATTTTGTAAGTCCCATGCTGCAATCTGGAAGTTAAAAATGAGTCTCACATATGGAATAGTTTACAGCCACTGATTTAGTTAAAAAAAGCAGTTCACTTGTTGCCCTGCAAGGAGCTTATAACGCTCTTATGGACTTATGAGACATAACTAATAACTGGACTATGCAATAAGTGTGCCAAGGAAATGGACTGTATGGTGACGACAAACTGATGCCAACTACCAGGACTGTGAACACGTGCCCAGATTAGGGAAACCTCTTCCTGAGGCTTTGTGCCAGACCAAGAGTAGATCCATGGGTTACCTGACACCTCTCACCTGCAACATAGCAGAGATGAGCCAAGAACCCTGGCCGCGAATAGCACACAGAAGCCAGTAAAAGCATGCTGTAGAGGAACACCATGCCATGCAAGGGAGACCTGAACATCTCTATAAAAGCTCCATGAACAGAAACCTCTGTCAGCATGAAGGCCCATCCTCCCCCCCCACCTTCGCCAGATACTGCACATATGCTTCCCAGCATAACAAAAGAAGGGATTAGCCAGATGACACGTACCCGCCAAGCCCATAATCCAGAGCAATCATCAGGCCATCAACACTAACAACCCTGGCCACTTCTGCTATTGTCTTCTAAAGGTGCCACTGTTAGTAGGAATAGAACCAATATTGCCCAACCATTAAGCCCCCATCCTCCTGAAACCAGTTTTTGTTTAGCAACTTCCTGGGGACGTGGCCAGGGGGAGAAAGGTTAGCCATCACTCTCTCACACACACACTTCCTCTCTACCTGACTCCATCCTATCTTGCTGACTCTTGGCTTAAGCGCTGCCCAGAGTCTCTCCACGTGTTCTGCTGGTTCAGAATATGACCCTTTCCCCCCTATAATCTACCTTATTTTTCCGCTGCAGGATCACTTCATCACGTTGGACAGGTCAGTATTGCCCAACCAACTAAATCCTGCTAATGTGAATATCTCTGTACCTTTTCAGTCTATTTTTCCTAGCTCTGTATTGTTGAGTGTGTGATTGTGTTTATTTGTATGTGTGCAAATCTTTTAGTAAAGAAACCATTTCACTAAAATCTGGTCCCCGCATCTATTTATGGGATTACTGGAATGAGCGGGACTCCTGTATACATAGGTCATTACTCTCGTATATGCCTACTGCCATCTAATATTCAAATTCCCCACAATTATTAATAAATCAAGGCAATTTGGCTAACACACTGCCATGTTCTAACCATTATGGATGACAAAACTATGATTGGCACTCTTGCTACATCTCCCTGACAAGCTTTGTTGTTGTCTGAAAACGAAGAATTAGAAAATCCTGACAAGAGTGAGTTATATGAAAACTACAATATCTTTCTTTGGATTTCCCTCAATATTTTGAGTTAGTTGTCAGGGATGGACAAAATAATTTGTAGACAGTACAACAATTAATACGAACTGTAGAATTAGTGAGTAATGTGCAAAATACACAAACTATCCCACCAAAATTTGGAAAACTGGGAGACAGCAATTCTGGGTCTCTTACACTAGACACTAGAACATTAGAGGGATCCAATAAGTTGTATAAATATACCTTGCAGGCACCAGCTGGTTGATCTTATTTCTCCGCTTCATTCATTTAAAGCTTGTTAATAGGTCACTAGGGCCAAAGTAAAGGAAGGGACATGAAGACTAAGGTAACTTAAATAAATTCAGCCTGCACTTTGCCAGTGAATGGAACACTGACTCCAAGGGAGAAATTATATCAAGGGATGAAACAAAAAGCACAGAATCAGCTCAACGAATATCTTTAAAAACATAACAATTTCTCTGCATATATAGTTTCTTCTCTTACATTTAAAAAAAATTATATCAGCATAACAAAATACTTTCTTGAAACGGAAATACAATAGAAATTTAATTATTTATAATTTGAAATAAGACAGTTAACTAGAATACCATTATTATTTGGAATACTATTGCATTATTATTCATAAATATGCCATATAAATATTTATTTTATGAAGTTATTTCATCTATTAACATAGTCATCTTCATTACTGAAATTACTCTTAGCAAAAAATGGAACAGTCAGTATACGGTAACATTATAACAGGAAGACTGTGAAGCAGTGGCACCTGGAAATATTTACTGAATCTTATCATATTGGTTTTCAGATCAAACAATGCTTTGTCTTAGTAAAGATCTTCTGTTTCTAGTACTTTTAGGATATTTCTTCCAACAGACCAATGTATATGCCTGTAGCCTTGGAAAAATTGGGAATTATCAACCTTTTAAATAAAATAATTTAGAAGCCATTTCTGAGATAAAGTCAATACTGCTTGTCTTGTATCCAAAGCTGTGTCTATATTTAATGACATCCCTATTCAGTTAATAATAGAAGTTCTGTGCTAAACAAAAATCATTACGCAGAACATAACCTTCCAGTTGAAGCACTCAACAAATGTTAGGTTTAATTCAAATTGTGAATCTACAGTTAAAAAAAATGTATTTCAACTCCAGACATATACAAAGCAATTCACATGTTCCTTGATGCTTGGGTTCAATTGCACTGCCTTCAGCTTTCCCCACATTTATTTCTTTCACATGCCACTGAGTGGAATCAAATATTCATGGGTGAAGTTACAAAATTAATTATGTACCAACCAATGTTCCCTCTAAGCTGTGGAGTCTTGTGAGCAAAAATTCTCCTTTGTGAGTTGCTAGCGTGAAAGTTCTGAGTGAGTGATTTGGCTGCTGCATAAATTAGTTTGCTCTGGAGCCCTCCTCCCTGAGCTAAAACAAAAAAGTTAGAGCCGGAGGCTAAAAAGCTGTGAGCTAGCTCACACTAACTCAGCTTAGAGGGAACACTGGTACCAACGGCTTTTCCAGCATCTGATTTTATTAGGAACAAACATCACTACATGAATCACCCTGTTTACAGAGTAATACCTAATTGTTGCAGTGTTACAGTGAGTAATGTCTCTAAGAGATAATTATCCTGGCAGCCACTTTTGACTTCTGTGTAGACTGAGCAAAGATTTTATATAAGGATCCATTTAGAGCTCCCCCCAGCAAACGTAGGTATATTTAATGAGCATCTCTGAAAACAAAACTTCTGTGTATCTAACAATGTTCATTAATTAAATTAAAAAAACAGCTGACATCTATTGAGCAAAAACCCATGTTTCTATTTCATATTCACATAAAACTATTAATGAAAATGCAACAGTGGGAAATAGGCAAAGTCCGGTTGGAATTTTAAAAACAACAACATAAAATATACTCCAAATATTTTTGTTATTGTTTAAATGTATTTGTTTTTAAGGATATTGCTACAAGATGTCCTGAGAGTTTTCCTGGAAAGGCACCATATAAAAATATTTTAAAGTATTCAAATACATGTATAAAGGCTATTTTTCCTGTACTGTCAGAAAATAATTAGGTATGTTAAAATTGGACTAGAACAATCTTATAAATATTCTTGTATTAAAATATGCTCACGGACAACTAAAAAGCATTGTACCCATAGCCCCATAGTAGCACCAAATATAGAAGCAAAACTACAGAAATACAATGGAAAATATGGGACTATCCATCAAAGCACAAAGAATTTGTTGGACTCAGAACCTGGAACTTTGATAAATGGCATAAAGTGATTTGACAACAGATCACCCTGCCCAAATGCTTCAATGACTACTACCATGAATTGAATACTGAGTATCATGAAACAATGTTCACTTATGAGACAAAATCATAACCCACATCACAAAGCTCTTTCTATGTGCAGCAGTAAGGACATTTGAGCAGAAATGTAAGTTCCCCTACAAATGTGTTCTGTTTACTATACCACTGTAATTTTGGCATCAGCAATCCTAACAATGAATGAATGAGTGTGAAAACCTATAATGTATCCTTGATCCCACTGGCAGTGCAGTATACCTGCTTTTGGTATTTAAAACCCAATTTTGTGTTTTTGCTAACTATACAGAAAAAATGTATTTCATGCAATCAATCAACAATGATAGCAGCTTAAGATTTGGCTGGTTTGGCCGAATAAATATGTGGCTTTCAGCCCCATCACAACTAGCTGCTGCTTCTCAGTTTGGTGTAGTGGTAAAGAGCACCAGACTAATCTGGAGATCCGGGTTTGATTCCCCACTCCTCCACCTGAAGCCAGCTGGGGGACTTTGGGTCAGTCACAGTTCTCTCAAAGCTGTTCTCTCAGGGCTCTCTCAGCCCCAACTGCCTCACAGGGTGTCTGTTGTGAGGGGAGGAAGGGAAGGAGATTGTAAACTGTTCTGAGACTCTGAGTGAAGGGTGGGCTACAAATCCAACTTTTCTCCCCCTCCTCATTGCATTGTCACATAGTAGGCCCCAGTTGACCAAAGTACTAGATGCTGCAAATCTGTGTCACCATTGCTCTTATTCTGTGCTCTGTGCCACTGCAGCTCTTGTCTCTGTAAGTTCTGCTCCAGTCTTGTTTTTAATTGGCTTCAGTTTAAGACAACATTCAGCCATACTTCAGAAAAAGTCCTATTATGCAGGGATTACACATGTCAGACAGATTTCTATATTGATTCCCATAAGATTCTTATTTAAAGGATTTCACCATCACTGCAAAACAATGAAAGGCATAGTACACAAGAAATCCAACCCAAGAACAAATAGAATAATTTTTGAAAATGCTTTCCTGGAAATGAGATAGGTTCCAATTCATAGTTAGCCAGTAGTTCATCTGGTTACTACCACAATCAACAATAATTATGATACAATGGCCCCTGCCACACGCAGGGGAAAAGGCGCTTGAAGGTGCGGCTTTTAAAAGCCGCGCCAATGTTGACACGGCGCGGCGGGATCCCATGGATCCCCCGGCCGCGCCGCCTTTTCTCCCCGGCGCGATCAAACGCCGGGGAGAAAACACGCCCTACCCGGGGGCCGGCCGAACTGCGCATGTCCGAGCATGCGCAGTTCGGCTCCGGCCCAGGGTTGTGCCGTCGCAAAAGACGCGGCGCGATCAAACGCCAGCTTGCCGCGCCGCGTCCTCTTGAACCACCCAAGGTAGGTGGTTCATTTTGCGGCGGTTTTTCCCGGGTTTGGGCCAGTTCGGGTGCGGAAGCAGGACGCTTCCCAGATGTGGTGGTGTGATCGCGCCGGTTTGATCCGGCCCCGAACTGGACCTCTCCCGGACCAAATCGCCGTGTGTGAACGGGACCAATATATAATAGTGCTGCTTAAGGCAGCTAGGAAAACTTACTCTCCAGCATTAACATGGACAAATTCATGAGTATATAGGCAGTATTTTCATATATGTATATGAATTAGAACTACAAGTCCCAATTTCGGAGTCCCAAGAAGCTGTGGGGCCTTAACAGAGTAAGTAATCAGCCATGTTAAAGAGGAAGCAGCTTTGGAATTGAAAGGGGTTGAGGGGAAAGGGAACAAAAAAATCCTGAATGCATCTCCAGCAGAGTAGCTGGAGGTCAGTTCAGTGTTGTATTTATTCCTGGTGTATCCTATATATGTAAAACCCTAACATATTGGCACTTTCCAGCTCTCCCACTGGCTGTGCTGTGTGCTCCATCAGCCATTGGCCCATCATCTGCCACTCAAGCGTACTCATGTGCCACTGGCTGGGTGCTGGGTCCACTCCTCCCTGTTAGAATAGACTGCCAAAACAGCTGTCTCTCCTGACAAAGATACTTTTCCTGCTTGGCTCCTCTGCTGCTGGCTGGCTACTGAGGTGGGCCACTGGCCATCAAATCATTCTCTTCTCCTTCTGCTGTGGGGCTCACTTTCCCCTCAGTGGTTGTTGCTAGACAACCAAGCTTTATTCTGTCAGTAAAAAGGAAGGGACAAAAGGCCCTTTCCAGCCCTACTTTGACCTTTGTGTTGAACTCATTGGGGCCAGTCCTGACTAGGGTTGAGAGCACCAGATTGAGAAATTCCTGGAGTTTTTGTGGTGGAGTCTACGGAAGACAGAGTTTGGGCAGGGGAGAGGCCTCAGCTGAATAGAATGCCATAGAATCCACCCTCCAAAGCAGTTATTTTCTCCAGAGGGAGAGAGATTTGTTATCTGGAGTTCAGTTTTGATACCCGATGATCTTCAGGCTCCACCTGGAAACTGGCTACCCTAGGCCTAGCAGCACCCTCTTGGGTGACTTGATGACACCTGACTGGCATGACTTAACTAGGCATGGCTACTTGTTCCTGTTCACCAGCAGTAGCGCCCTTAGGATAACCAGTGTCGCTTAGCATTTAGCACTTCAGAGCAGGGTCTGCCAGACTCAGGTTCTTACTGTGGAAGCTGAGTAGGTGATTTTGGACCACTCACAGACTTTCAGCCTAACCTAACTCACAGGGTTGTTGTGCAAATCAAAAGGGGGAGAGGAGAATGATGTGAGCTGCTTTGGTCCCCACGGCAGAGAAAGACTGTACTTTTCCTAGGTAGGGGCTACAGAGAGGGGGGAGGAGATGGAAAGCTGAAGTCAGAGTGGCAGATAAGGATAGCTTGATGGTTGGATAGGAAGGAGATTGGGATGTCAACTCCAGGTTGGGAAATTCCTGGAGATTTGAGGGGTAGAGCTTGGAGAGGGGGAGGTTTGAGGAGGGATGGCAACTCAGACAGGTACAATGCCATAGACTCCACCCTCAAAACCATCCATTTCCTATTGGAGAACCACTGTTGCCAATCTCCAGGTGAGGGCTGGAGATCAATCAGAATTACCAGTACTTTTCAGATGGTAGAGATCAGTTCCCCTGGAGAAAATGGTGGACTCTGTCATAAAATCATAGAATGTTAGAGTTGGAAAGGACTTTGGAGGTCATCTAGTCCAACCCCCTTCACTCTGCAGGAGCATAGTCAAAAGATAGCCTTACAACATACCTGAAAGATGGTCGTCCAGCCTCCGCTTATAAACGTCCAGTGAAGGAGCATCCACCATTTCCCGAGGCAGTCTGTTCCACTGCTCAACCACTCTTACAGTTAGGAATTTTCTCCTGATATTTAGCCGGTAACGACTCCCTTGTAATTTCCACCCATTAGATCTAGTCTTGCAAACCGGAGGAAGAGAGAATAGATCTGTTCCATCTTCTTCATCACAGCCCTTCAGATATTTGAAGACTGCAATCATGTCCCCTCTAAGCCTTCTCTTTCCCAGGCTAAACATACCCAACTCTTTCAGCCTTTTCTCATCAGACTTGGATTCCAACCCGCTCACCATCCTGGTTGCCCTCTTCTGGACACACTCAAGCTTGTCGACATCCTTCCTAAAATGTGGTGCCCAAAACTGGACACGGTACTCCAGGTGAGGCCTGACCATAGCAGAACAGAGCGGTACTACCACCTCCCGTGATCTGGACACAATGCTTCTGTTAATGCATCCTAAGATTGCATTAGCTTTCTTCACAGTCACATCACACTGCAGGCTCATGGTTAGCTTGTGATCAACCAGAACACCTAGATCCCTTTCACATGTGCTGCTGTCAAGCCAAGTCCCTCCCATTCTATATCTGTGCCTTTGATTTTTTTTGTACCTAAGTGTAGGACTTTGCACTTATCTCTACTGAAATTCATTTTATTTGTCTCAGCCCACTGTTCCAGCCTATATAGATCATTTTGAATGTGTCATTATACCCTGCTGAGGTTGCCACAGCAAACTGATGCTGAGTGCCCAAGGAGGGGTGTGTGTGTGTGTGTGTGTGATTTAACACACAGATTTAACCAAATTGACATTTATCTCATTAAAGAATTTTGAGAATTGTAGTTTGATTGGAGAGAAATTCTTCATACTTAGTAACTTACCAGATGTGAAAAAGATTGTTTTTAAGTAAGCAAAAAAAATCCTGTCTTCATGAAGACTGAAAATGCTAGATTTAACCAAATTGACATTTATCTCATTAAAGAATTTTGAGAATTGTAGTTTGATTGGAGAGAAATTCTTCATACTTAGTAACTTACCAGATGTGAAAAAGATTGTTTTTAAGTAAGCAAAAAAAATCCTGTCTTCATGAAGACTGAAAATGCTTTAGAATGCAGTTGTCAATCAGTTAAAGCGGAAAGGGGGTGAGACAGAAGAAATTCAAGCCCCTGAAAGCTCAGAGAGCATTGTAAGGGGATACTGGGAGGGGGCAGATAATTCATGTGCGTGTGTGTGTGTGTGTGTGCATGTGTGCATGCGTTCAGGGCCTTGAATTTCTTCTGTCTCACCCCCTTTTCCCTTTAACTGATTGACAATTGCCTTCTGTAGCATTTTCAGTCTTCATGAAGACAGGATTTTTATTTTTAATTTTTGCTTAATGTTAAAAAAATATTTTTCACATCTGGTAAATTCTTGAGTATGAAGAATTTATCTCTAACCAAAGTACAATTCCCAAAGTTCCTTAATGAGATAACTGTCAATTTGGTTTAACCAATCAAAGTCTGTAAGAGAAATACCCAGAAAGGCACTAGCTTGATCTACGAATCCAAAGTTTTTTAAAATTTTCTGTGCCCCCATTTGTAGATGTAAGCTGGGTGGTAACCAGAGAAAGGGTATTTTGAATGGTGGCACCTCACCAAGATAAATCTCACCTGGTGCCTGTTTTAGTCACCCGGCCAAAACCAAATTACCCAGATTTTAACTCAGGCTCATTAGAGCTTGGAAACAAAGCAAGGTCAGCCACAGTTATTATTTGGATGTGAGACCACCAAGGAAGACTCTGATTGACATGGGAAGAAAAGCAATGGAAATCACCTCTGCTTCTCTTTTGCCTGGAATGTCCTGTGGATGGGTGACAATAAGTAGGTTGTGGCTCAACTGCACCATCTTCTGCATCATTGTGGTAGGTGTTTTGTGTTCCCTAGTCTGAGGACTGTTTTACTGGGCTGAGTTGCCAGCTCCAAGTTGGAAAATTCCTGGTGATTTGAGGGCGGAGCCTAGAGGGGTGGAGTTTGTGATGGGGAGGGAGTGCAGTAGGGATATGACACCACTGAGTCAACCTCCAAAGCTCCTATTTTCTTCAGGGTAACTAATCTCTGTAGTCCGGAGATTATCTGTAATTCTGGAGACCTATGTCACACCTGGAGACTGCCAACTCTACCACTAAAACATTTTCCCCCACAGCCAGTATTATATCAAAATCAGTATCAGCTAGCAGAAAAGCTGGGGATGTAGAAGAAACACAAGAAGTTATAATTGGCTGGGACTTCCGGCGGTGAGGCGCTGCGCTCGGGCTCGTCTCTCGGGAGCTCCCGAGGATGCCCAACTCCCACGCGCTCTTTCGGATCCCCCCGAGGTTCGGGGGTTGCTCCGCTTGGCTGTCCTGGAGGGAGGCCAAGTGTAGGAGGCTTTGCCGGCCCCCCTTTTCCATGTCAAGGAGGGGGTGTGACCGGCCTGCCTCGAAGCGGGAGCGCTGGGCAGAACGGGAACATGGTCGCCATGTTCCCGTCTAGCAGCAGCCAGCCGTGTTTTTAGATATTTGTTTTTTGTTGTTTGTTGAAAGAGACTTTCCACGTCTTTCTGAAGGATATATACTCTACAACCTGGATGAAATCAAGGATATACTAACACCCCCTCTGTTGGATTTCCCTCATGGATAAAGAGAAGCGGCCGAGAAATGTTCTGGGAACCGAGATCGAGGACGATTGCTGGGGTAAGAAACAGCTTCTGTTGGATGTAATATCACCCCACTACGAACTTAAGTAGAACACCGAGAGGGCTATGGGAATTTGTTTTGTTTTGTTTACTGGTGATGAATGAGAGGAACAAAGTGGAGTAAAAAGCCCGAACAAAATGGAGGTAGCTGCCGTTAGTAATGAGATACAGGAGGCAATATTGGGCGAACTCAGATCTGAACGTTTCCAAGAAACTTTGCAAAAAGAATTAAAGAATGCACTTAATTCTGTATGGGATAATTTTTGGGGGAATGCTCAGGGCTCATTTGATAAAGAGGACATTAATACAGAGCAAACAACAGGGTTACAAGAGAGGACTGAATTGCAGCGAGCAGAGCAGGAGGAGAGAGAGCTGCATGTAATTTACTATCCACCTACGGAAGAGAAGATAGATGAAGTGGGCTTACTGATCAGGTTGGAAGAAGCGGAAGGAGAAAATGCGAAAATAGGAGGGGGAAATAAATCTCATCGGTTAAACCTCCTGTGCAGAGATAAAAAGAAGGGAAAAAAGGAGAAAAAAAGAGAAAAAAGGCTTAAAGAAAGCTAAAGACTTTAGCAGTAAACAACTGGATCGGGACATAAGACAACAACGACAAGATAAAGAGTACAAAGACCAGCGGCATATGAGTGAAAGCAGGGAAAATCAAATCAGAAAAGAAATAAAATATAATGGCATGGCAATGTATAACAACGATTTGTTGGCTTATGATGTAAATACATAGGGCTATTTTGAATATTAAGATCAGACAATCCTTTTTGAGTAGACATGCTTGTCTGCCTTGAAGATAAATATTGTAAAGTTGAACAATATGAGACTTTTGAATGGGAGAAGTGAGGATACGTATAGGCTGGGGGCAAATCCTGTTTATTAATTGTAATTTTGGGTTGACTGTTTGGCGATTAATTTATGTAGCAAGTCATGTAGAATGTTGGAAGATGGCCTTAAGCTGTAAGAACAAAATATAACAGGAGGGGTATACTCCATAAAAAGCTTTAAATAGCAATATATTTCTGTTCCGAATTTGCATGTCCATTTTTTATTTTGGTGATAAGAGCATATGACTACTTAATATGAGACTCCTAAAATTAGAGAGGGATGGAATAGAATAGGTTGGTGATACAAGTTAGTTAGTCACCTACAGTTTGGGCTCTTGATCTATGGGGGAATGGATTTGATCAATTATATTATGTGTATCAACTGTTTGTATTAATTGCCTAAGTAAATCAATGGTGGGATGATAAGAAATAATAAATGAAAATCTGATAGTAATAGGAAAATTCCAGCAGAAGGAAGGATTTGAATTAAGTAATTCAGGTTGAAATAAATGAATGAAATTTCAGCAATGGGAAATATTAATTGATATACCTGAGAATTAACTGATATATCTGAGAATGGAAAGAATGTAGAGATTATGTAACTAATTAATTAATCTGATTAATAAGACATGGAAAGGCATTAGATATAAGATGGGTGTAGGTTGGTGGAAGTTGTTTATGTGTGTATTTGTCTTATAAGTGTGAAAAACTCAATAAAATATTATAAAAAAAGAAGAAGTTATCATTGGCTGAATCCAGAGATCTCTCAAAGGGGCCACTAACACACAGTCAAAGAATATATGAGCTAATGTTTCAATTGCTCCATATCCACAAGGACACAATCTGTCTGAGTAAGCTACTTCTCAGAATCTACCCAGCAAAACAATGGACGGAAAGCATTTAACCTAGCCAAAAGAAAAGACCTCTGATGTTTAGGTACAGTCAATCAATAAAAATACGATGGAAGAGTAAAAGGAAGAACAATATAAAAAAAATAACATAGAGCTTACTCTATGAGACCTAGCAATGACTAACTGATGATCTAAGGTCTCCAGTGCTCTATGAAGAGATAACCTAGTGGCCTGATGGCCAATGGACATCAAGAAGGCAAGGACAGAGCCAAAATATGGAGTTTAGATTTGACATTAAATTTCCATTGAGAAACATAGTAATCAGAACATAAGAAAGGAAACTGGGGGCTTACATAATAAACAAAAAATTCAGGTAATAGTGGAAAGCCAACTTCCAAGCTTAGCATTCTACTGATCCAAGACCCAATTCCAATCAGAGAACCATAGAGGCTACCCAACAGAAAACTCCATAGATTTCATAGAATCATAGAATGTTAAGAGTTGGAAGGGACTTTGCAGGTCATCTAGTCCAACCCCCTACACTCTGCAGGAGCATAGCTGAAAGATAGCCCTACATATCTACAACATACCCGAAAGATGGTCGTCCAGCCTCCGCTTAAAAACGTCCAGCGAAGGAGCATCCACCACCTCCCGAGGCAGACTGTTCCGCTGCTCAACCACTCTTTTGTGAAGGAAAGCCTCAAAGTACTGTTTTATGTACTGTTATCAGCAGGTCGAGAACCTAGTGCCACGTGATGGCCATCTCTGGCCCCAGCTCTTGCCAACCTAGCAGTTCGAAAGCAAGAAATTGGAAGTAGATAAATAGATACCACTTTGGTGGGAAGGTAACAGTGTTCCATGCACCTCGGGGTTTAGTCAGGCCGGCCATATGACCACAGAAATATTTTCGGACCGCTCTGGCTCGTTTTGAAATAGAGATGAGTCTCTAGAGTCAGATTTGACTAGCTTTCAAGCAAGAGAAACCTTTACTTATACCCTGAATTGCTTTTATTCGCTGTTTTTATCAACACAAAGTTTTATTGAACTTGATTGTTGTGTTTATACGCTATTATTGGTATGATTTTTTTCACCTACTCTGGATTTGTTTTATTGTTGACAGCAGCCTTGAGCAGGTCTGAAAAGGCAGCATACATATTTTCTTAATAAATAATAAATACAATTTTGTTTTGCTGGGATTCTATTTTTTATTTCAGTATGTAGATATTTATATCCTTCTTTTCTCTCCAATGGGGACCCAAAGTGGCTTACAACATCATTATCTGCTCCTCCATTTTCCTCCGCTCTTCAACAACCACCCTGTAGTTTTAATAAACAGATTCCTTCAGTTGCTGTTGCTAGGCAACAACAGCATTCCAGACTTTGAGTTTCTGTGAATAAAAGGGAGGGGGCAAGGCTGTTTTGGTCTTTGAGGGGGGACTCATCAGCGCCAGTTGGATGAGTTACCAGCTCCAGGATGGGAAACTAGGAAGTCTAGGGATGGCAGGGTTGGGGGGAGGGACTTCAACTAGATATATGCTATTCAGTCCACCCTCCAAAGCAACTGATCTCCTGACAACAAAGAGCTATCCTCCTGGGGAAAATGGCTGCTTTGGAGGATTAACTTAGTAAATGGACAGAACCTACTACTTCTGCCCAATTTCATAGACACACTATGATGTACCCCTGTATCTACCCAACTGTCTGGCAGATTTTTCCCACCAAACCTTCAGTTCCCCTCAATAACTTCAACCATGACTTTTTTACAATTGGACTTTTCATGGTTTCAGTGGCATTAACACTGGACAAAATTAATATGTTTTTATTTTTTTTTACAGTCTACTTACTGCCAGACAACCAGCAACATTAACACAAGCCACCAAGCACTGATGACTTGAACCATCATTAACTATTTCTATTTCACACTTTTCTTGATGCCACAAAGCAACAAACCACTATTCTCAAAAAGAGTGGAGTGGGGAGGCAGGCAGCATGGAATCATGAACATACACAATACCATGTGGAGTTTGAAAATCACAGTGCTTGGTTACAGTGGGGCTGATTAAGACAGGGGGCAGCAAATGGTGGGCAACCCGTGGGCTGAGCCAGACCAAATTAATTCTAAGTTGTTCCCATCCTTGTCAAATGAGCACTAAGAACACTCAAGTACAGAATTCAGTTTCTTAACAGACTAGGAGTAAGGCCCATTGTGGGAAGAAATACAATAAGTTCTAGAAGAAAGTTCCAGGTGAGTGTCCCAGCTGTGGCTGATGGGACGGCAGAGGGAAGGGGAAAATAGAGGGAGGCAAGCCATGTTTATTTCCTTCTGCTTAGCTATAAGACAGGGCTGTCTCAAGTCATTTTGCTGCCCCAAGTGGGTAGTATGGGAGGACAGCCTCATGAGAACAGGTATGGTTCCCTCCACCCCTGACTTATGTTGATTTGGGGTTATGCAGTGGCAGCTAAGGTAGAAAAGCACCTCCTATGCCATGTCTTCTGGGTTTCAAGGGTCTGGAAAGCGGTTCCATAGCCAGTTACAGGGTTGCCAACTCTGGGTTGGGAAATACCTGTAGATTTGAGGGGTAGAGCCTGGGGAGGGCAGGCTTTGGGGTGCACATGGACTTCAGCAGGGTATAATGCCACAGAGTCCACTGCCCAAAACAGCCATTATAATAGCTGGGAAATTTTATGTAGGGGAAATGATGTGCTGTGGCTGGGGAACACGGTGATTTCTGGGAGCTCTCTAGGCCCCACAAGGAGATTAGCAACTCCAGTGACCATTTAAGGGAAGATTGGGATATGTATTTTGGCAACTTTTGACATCTTATTTCATGAACAAGGAATGACGAACAAGGAATGAGTGAAGCATTCAGATTTCACTTAAAGAACACATTACATAAAAGAGAAATAAAAGAACCACCCTTCCCATATTTTTAAATAAAGGGTTCTAGCTTTAAATAGTTAAAAAGTAAAAGTAAGACCTCCATGGATTATCATGGATCACTTGTTTATTTTTTTACATATCCCCATTCACAAGCCCTGCATCAGCTCAGTGTCTCTACTTTATCCAAAAATATCACAACATGTGCTCCTTCCCTCTCTCATCAAGCCAAATGAGGCAGGAGGAAAAACTCCACAGCTTATCATCAACCAACAGCAACTACCACCTCCCATTTCCGCCTCTTCATTACTAGACGGCACAGCAAAGGCTCAGGCCCTTCCAGAGCAGAGCAACACAGCACAGCAAAGGCCTAGCCAGGCCAGACCTGGCCAAGCCCTGACCTTTTAAAGCAAGACAGCATGTCACAACAAAGGCTACAGCCAGTCCAGGCCCTGCCTGAGCAGCAAAGCACAGTAAAGCAAAATCATGTCCACTGATTTAGCCTTCACTTTCCACTACTATACCTGGACACTGGGCAGCAGGTTCTGCTACTCTTCGGAGTCTCTGCTTCATCAACAGATCCCACAAGAACACATTGACCAAGCCCATTGGTCTTCACATATTTTAATACACCTCATGCTCTTTCTATAGTTTTGCATTGGACAGCCAGGCGCTGTGGTCCAGAAAAGAGCCTGTGTCTTTAAGAAGGATGGGGAGAAAAGCCCTCTTACATGAGTGTAGGGGAAAATTTGGTCGAAGCCCGGAAAGACAATCAAGTGAAATGACCAAGATTGATTAAGGAGGGAGCTGACAGCCTGCAAGCCCTATACTGCTAGTAAGTTCAGTTCAGTAAGGCTTTTGGTTCACTTTTATTGTTAAGGAGGCAAGTGACAAGGAGCTAAGTTTGGTGGGCACTGACCCTTTTGTTCTAATGGACCAGCTGCCCCTCCTTGGTTGGTGCAGTTTGAATTTATAAATATTTTCCTAATGGCAAGGCAGCTTATTGTTGAGAAATGGACTAATTTATGGTTTTATATCTGCTACACACGCAGTACATGGACTGTGCACACATCTGTATACCATAGGCCAAAGGAAGCTGTTTGCATCACCTACTGTGTGAGAATTCACATAGGGAACACTTGCCTGCATTTCATGTTAATGTAGCTTGCACACATTCAGCTCAAAGCCTTATGGGAAGGAGAAGCACATGTTAGCCATTGTGAGCAGAGGCAACAAGGAGAAATTCCCCCATTACTGAACAGACAAGAAGTCACGCAGAACACGGACCTGATCTGCATTTGAATTGCCATTTCCTGTTGAGAGATTCAACTATAAAACGCGAAGACCATGCTTTAGGTCCTGGGCTAGCCACATTCTACCACCAACGCAAAGACCATGCTTCAGGTCTTTCGGCTACCCACCTCTCCTCTCATCAACTCCTTTATACTTTGAATTCCTTTCTTGATATGCCACAATTCTTTCTGTCTATTACGGATCCCTTTGGACTGCAGCCAAAGAGATCCACACACACACACACACACACACACACACACACTTGACCGGCTGGTTCTGGAACAGTGTGATTTAGGTAAACTTCTGGACACTATTCTTTCCCTTTATTTTTCATTGCAACAGACAAGACTTCTAGAAACAGGCAAGTATGAACTGATTTTCCTTCCGACCTCCTAAAGTAAAAGAAACTGCTTTCTATTTCTGTAATTCTAAAGAAAACTTGAGTGTATGCTAGTGTGAGACTGATTATTTTGTGTGTATGTGATTTTGATACTGCTCAGTAAAAAGACTATTTGGTTTGGAAAAATACCCATCTCGTCTCCATCACTGGAACTCTGCGTTCAGACACGACCTCCGTAAACTTTGGCCAGAGCTCACATTAAATTTAGTTAGCCATCTGCTGTAAATAAAGCAGTTGGCGTAACATTGGGATAGTAGATGCATATCTTATATTCTTTTTTCTGCACCTCTCAGGGTTGTGTGCCCCAGGCAAGCGAGGCCTGAGGATTCATTTGCCTCACCCTTGTTACAGTTTTGAATGACACTAACCATAGATAGTTTAATTAGACCATAGTTTCATGGGATATCTTAACTGATTCATTATCTTCAAGATAATGCTAATCCTGAATTTCTTAACTCTTACTTAGTGCACTTGAGAGAATTTTATCTCCAAACACCAGCAGAACAGCATGTAAAGATGAAGGTATATGGAAACAGGAGTGTTTCTCTTTTATGTAGTGTGTTCTTTAAGTGAAATCTGAATGCTTCACTCATTCCATGCTCGTCATTCCTTGTTCATGAAATAAGATGTCAAAAGTTTGTTTTTGTTTTTTGCCAAACCACTGTAATGCTAATTATTGCATATCTTTTTCTAATGTGACCACTCATGCAAAAAATGGGGGGAAAACAAGGCCATAAACTGAAACAGGCTTCACCTAAATTCTATTCCAGAATATGTGTTCAGTGGTAGGGCAGAGACCTGGTATACAGGCAGTAATAATAATGAAGAAAGTATATCTGAGCACATGTAGAATGACTTTCACTCCCCACTCTTGCTTAATAAGGGAATGACAAATTTTTACTTATGAAAGTCCCTTATGCAGAAAAGGAAAAGAGGCAAGACAAAAAGAAGGATTTTCCCATTTCCTTTATTTCTTGGTTTCTCACCTATACTTTCTGGCTCCATAAAAACCACTGAAACTCTTTCATTTGAACAAGAGAGATTCACAGCATTTCTCCACAGAACCACACTGTAGTCCCTCAGAACTGAATTCCCTCAGAACTGAAGATTCTTCACCAGGTCTCCTGGATTTCATTCCATGGTGCTGAATCCAAGAACTATCTCTACTGTAGCTCCTTTGCTCAAGGCAAAATCAGAGACACCAGCTGCACCTTTCATGGAGCTTAGTCATGGGAGATCTGCGGCAGCCCAAACCATGGTGTATTTCTGGCTCAAAAGGAGTGTATTCTTGCTCTTGTAGGAGAGTTCTGTTTTTATTGTATTTTGTTTTTCTGTCAATATTGTTAGCTGCTTCTCCCCACCCCGAAAAAGAGCAGAGTATAAATAAATTAACAATAATACATCTTTACCACCAAAATCCATTGTGGTAGTTTTTCTTGGATTCAGGGAATTAATATCTCATGATATGTTCATATTCTGAATTTCTACCTTTCACTTCCGGTCCCAGTCATCACAGAGGCTTATGTAAAAATAAGTGACTGGCTGGACTAGAAGGGGATGATTCTTTCTTCAATATTTTCCTGCTGGAATAGATATCTACCGCTTCCATACTCACGTGTGTCCCATTTTCTCCACACATTTTACATCTCCTTTTTCTAATGTAAAGAACAATTGTTACAAAGAATACGGCTTCCATATCTCTTATGTCTCTTAAGGAAGGTTCAGATTTTCAGGCACTGCCTTTGCTGGCTTTGACCCACTTTCTCTTCTCAGTTATGAACTACTTCTGTAAGCCAGGTAGAGTGTGTGCATGTGCGTGTGTGCACCTGTGCACGCATGCACACACATTTGAAGCTTAAGGGCCATGCTTAAAGCAATTTTCAGTATCTCGAAGGTATAATCTAATAAACCAATGACTGGGGAAATTATCTGCTAGAATCTCAATTGACAATTTACTTGCAGCGTACTCCCATGCATGTATAAAGCAAACAACAGTAATATAAGAACTGGCTTTCAATTACAGTTGGAATGGTAGTGTCTGTCAGCTGTTTGTCCCCCAAGAGTTTTTCTGTGGTTTGGATTGTAACCCGAACCAGAGAAGGACCAAATTCTATCTATTCTACTTCCCTCTCTAGTGCCTGCTATAATAACAGAGCTGCAATACTCTAGGCACCCTGGGGAATGTATTTTTACCAAAGCATATCATTGTTTTGGCTATATGGCAGTACCATACATCTCAGTGCTCCTTCTGCCAAAAGCTTAAGGGCACGTGCTTCTCAGAACACCTGACATCCATACCAAGGGAACGCAGATGTCCTTGGGAAATGAAAGTCCTGAGGTCTCTGGTGCCGGAATGTTGTAGCTATAGCTCAATAACTTTACATCTATTGAGTTGCAACACAAATCAACTATTCTAATACCTTTTATTCCTCTGCTGTTACACTCAGAGAACTGTGTAACACTTGCAACAGTACAAATAATGAGTGAAATTCTATTATATGAGTGAAATTCTATTATATGTATTATGCTTCTGGAAATACATTGTTTGCTGTGGTCAAACACTGTTGAGTCTGTTCAGTGGAGGATCCCTACTGACTTATTTATGTGTGTGTGTGTGAGAGAGAGAGAAGAAAGCAAGAGAGGGACAGCAGAAAACTCTTGATGCTGTGTTGAGTGAAATATTGTGGTTTAAAATTATCTACTCTAAATCCAGTACTTGAGTATTGCAACTACTATAATTCAACCACCATAGCTGATCCTAACAAGTCAGCATATATCATCTAAACCATTGTGATATAATACTGCAGTGTTGGTCAGAAATCACTGGATGGTTTTGCAAGGGGGAGACTGAAGTGTTCATGTTCTCATATTCTACTTAGTAAATAAACCCAGGGATTCAGATATGACAGCTGAATTGATTGTTTTCAGGTTCCCTGAAGACCATTTCTCACAATACCTATTACTTCATATGAACTGTCCTAATGACTGCACAAGTACAATTCCACACAATCTATATCCTGAGTTATTGTAGATACAACCTGCTTCAGCTCTCACAAATTTAAGAACCAGAAAAAATGTTATAATTATGGAAATGACTGCCAGTTATACTGTTTATGCAAGGTTACAACCATGAAAATTTAAAAGTGATCACTTAGATATAATAAGGGTTTGAATCTCTTGGCTCTGCATTTTGCATGTACATCAGTGTATGGCCCTTAGCTAGGTTTTGAATTTTTCTTTGGGCTGTTTTTTGTTTGGGGGTGGGGAAGAGCCACCCTGAAAGCCTGGCACAGAGCAGCATTAATATGTTGGTAATTAATAATAAAAGCATGATTCATGGTACAATTTGTCATTAATTAATTTGAAGAGGTGTTTTTGTTTCATGTAGGCCTCCCATTGCATTTAATGAAAGAGTCCTACCAACTGCACAAAGACTCCAGCCAAAAAAGTAACAACACAGTTAATATTGTCTTAACATCTTCTCCAGCTTTATAAACTGGCCCACTAAACTAATGTATATGGATGAAAGTCCATGTAATCTGAAGGAGAAAAAGTTGAAATGTCATTGTAATATTCACCTCTAAAGCTGTTTTTAAAAGTTAGCAAAGAAAATAATTTCATACTTGATTGAGAAAGAAGGGTGGAATGGTACTGAATGCTAGCAAAATGATTTAATTTTTCAAATATAACTTTCTTCTTTCTTATGTGAACTTTCTTTACCTCTTTTGTCCACATGGTAAACACTTCCTTCGTTTCAAAGAAAGGGTACAGCATTCTTATTTCTATCCAAAGAAGAGCTTTTGATTTGGCACAGTAACATTTTTCGTAATCACCTTTCAGCATCAGCCTAGTTCCCTTTCCAGGAAACAGGAAGATGACTATTTACTTGTCCTTGGCTGTTATTTTAGATGATTGTAATAAAGACTAATACAAGCTGATTATCATGATTGTCTTTTTTCCAATTAGTTGTTCATTGCAAAATCAACTAGAAAATAGGCTTTCTTTTACCTTGGGGAAAGATGCCTATATAAAATTCATATATTTAATATCCTGATGTTAGCAAGAGATAAGATCTAAAGGTGTGCCTTCCACTCAGGAAAAAATCTTTAGAAGGCTGAAGGATGCCTTTGACCCTATGCAAAAGTCATCATTTTGTAGTTAAATTTTTTTTTTGGGGGGGTATCATTAAAAATTGCCCACTGGTGAATTCTTAAACAACTGTCCAGAGAACGAATTTTGAATGGGGAGACGGCAATGTTATCAGGGAAGTTTTGTATTGATAACTATGTAGGAAACTTGGTAGTTAATGGACTTCTGTTTATTCATATCACATTGGGCACAAAAGTAAAACCCAAACCTGCTGTACAACTTCACCTTTCTACAGAAACCATGTTCCTGTTCCCTCACCAACCCCCCCACCCAAAAAAACCCCAAGGAAAATGTGAAATCTCAAAGAATTGTTTGACATAAGTGAAGAGAAGATGTTAACAATATATTTCTAAGCAGAGGTCAGTGAGCTTAGAAGGGTACAGCTCTGTTTAAGATTGCACTGCAGGAGGTCTTATATTTGCAATCTTACCATCCTTCATAAATGGTTTAAACCTTGTATGTTCTGGACTTGAATTCCATACAGTTAAATGTGGGTTAATTATCTAAAAACAACAATGCTGTTCTATAACAGTAGCCTACCAGTAATGTAATAAGAACCGTAGTATTTGATGCTTACTGCTTACAATTTTCGTTAATTTTCAGATAATATTCTCCAACCCCCAAATCTTTAAATACATGTTTTCTTATGAAGTTTAGAATAAAACTGCCTGAACAATAGAATTTGTTGGTTTTTTGATAAAACTTATGACTGCGATAACATTGATCAGCACTTAGGTCTGTTAATGCTTTGCTCTTGTCATTTTAAGCAGCTGGTTCAAAGGAACCTTGTAACTATTTGCTTTGAACAAAATACATTATCTTTTTTTGCCAGTTAAACAATGCAACACTTCCTAAAGAAATAAGCTTCAATCATGCTTCATAAACTCTGCTGTAACTTTATTGCTAACATAAAACCTGAACCTTGGGGGTTTATATATCTAAAGCAAATGACCCCAGTGATTACTGCCTACTTTATTTGTGCTTCCCATGTGCTCCCACTCCTTTCAAATATCAAGAGAGTGAGAAAGGCATCCAAAGACACTAAAGGTGCATACAGAAAGCCTGTCCCTGTGGTGGTGGTTAGCAGCATTACCAAAACCTCCTTACATTTTTCTTCACATTTTCTCTAAAGTTGCTCTTTTGTAATTCCCTTTCTCAGACATGCTTTGTCTCCATATTTGGATTCAAATTAATGAATATTTCTCCTCTTTCTTGCCATTTAATTTAGCCAAGAAAGGCTGTAGGAGAGATACAGCAATTCCTGATGCTCCCTCCCTGCCCTCTTTTAATTACACCATTGTTTGGGAAGCTTGTACCTATAGATAACCTGACACTGCCACCAAAACCATTTGAAAATTAGAAGACAAAAAATCAATTTGCATGTGTGGTGGAGATCGTGCTGAATAGAAGATGCCCAAACATATAGCATGTTGCATTTAAACCTAGAAGGACAAGGTTTAAGTCCTTTTGAAATGACTTGAGTCTTTTGTCTGAGGAGATGGGGGGAATAGAAATGTGTAAATAAAAAGATCAATCAATAAACAGAAATGGGTTGCTATGTGAATACAGAACATATTCTGCACACTGGCTTATATGAATTAATAACATATAGCTTCTCTTGGGAGTTGTTAATTCATGATAAATTTCATTTTCAGTATTCTTTGGCCCAGAGGACCAGTCTAGAAGGCATAAAATGCAGCAGAAGCTAACCAGATCCATTCCTGGATGTCAGACCTATTAGACTCATATGTAAGCTTCTCTGAACTCTCCAGAGAATAGCAAGGCATCAGGGCGATAAATAAATAAATAAATGATGTGGTGCTTGCAGTGATGCAGTTTATAGGATACCGCAATATTCCCTGGACATCAATAGAACAATAATGCACTATTGCATAGATTTAATTCTTAATGGTTATGAACACTTTCCACACAAGCTAGCTTATTAAGCAGATGTGAACTAATGGCTACCCTGATATTATGCTCCTTTGCTTAGCTATGCCTGTAGCTCTGATGAAAATCCTCATGGCTGTTGCTGAATTACTAATTGCAGTTGCTCCAGAGCCCGCCCCAGAGATGGCAAAAGCACACAGCTGCATTTCAGCGTAAGACAATAGTATCCAGTGACTTGTGTTCCAAAGACTTGAGATAAATAATTCCATAGTGTTCCAATTGTGAAGGCCTCTTATCACTGGCTTATAAATGTGCAACAGTGCACAAATTGGTGTTTTTTTTTAAGTGCATATTTTATTTTAAACAGTCCATATGCATAAAATTCATAACATTTTTGGAGGAGAAGGAAATAATGCACAGGAAAGGCTCATGCACCTAATTTGCATCTTCTTGTGTGGGCTTAGTTCCTCTAGTGGGTGGAGGTGGGGGGTTGGAGATGAGAACAGAGAATAGAAGGAATCACATCCAAAATGTCAAGCTGTGCTTGAAGAATGATAGAAGACAGGCTCACTCTTTTTCTAGCTATGTAAAAGCCTTGCCTTGATACAGTGCAAAATTAACAAACTTAGCTATTCAATGGAACTCTATCGCCCCCTGCTGGACAGAATAACACAGTAAAAAGAGCAGCCCGAAAAATTATGATTTTTTCTTATTATTTTTAATTGTGTGTGCATGTCTGTGAGAGAGAGAGAGAGAGAGAGAGAGAGAGAGAGAGAGAGAGAGAGGCGGTCTTCTCTGCAACATCTCTTTTGCTTCTTCTTCTTTTTTTAAATGAAGTGGAACATAATGACTTACAATGAAAACTAAACTCTCCCACTGAAAAAGAAAAGCAAGAACCTCTACCAATTTAATTCAGTCTTTACTTCATGCCAAAAACTTGTCTGAACAGTTTGAAATGTTGCAATTAATTTGCACAAAGAGGTATTGTACCACATCCACACAGTGCAGAGCTACCTCTCCCTTCCAAAAAGTCCGGGAATCCTGAAGTAACCAGCAAAGAGCACATAAAAGCCAAGCCCAGTTTGTGTTTTGACAGAAGAGCTACTTGAATATATATTTGAGTACACATGCATTACACACGTGAACACCAGAGGCATACAGGTGCACCCTTTGCCTTTTATCACTTCTTGCTCTACGACTGCCGTTCACTTTCTGAATGTATACCTGCTAAGAACCACCTTGCATTAAACCTGCTATGTGCATACCTATAGATATACAAAACAGAACCGAATGTCTGCTTAGGGCAATTTGGGAAGCAAACAGAAGAAAGCTCACTGCACAGAAA
The DNA here is from genome assembly GCF_001447785.1 of Gekko japonicus. Lineage (NCBI taxonomy): Eukaryota > Metazoa > Chordata > Lepidosauria > Squamata > Gekkonidae > Gekko > Gekko japonicus. Next base: position 484,963 of record NW_015173169.1, read on the forward strand.
CACAGACAGAGGAGGAGAAATTTTCCGTCTTGGCAGGGATGAAACCCCCCAAGAATTTCTCGCCGATGTGGTCTGTTCCATCCATTATCCCACAGACACCTTTATTTTAAGGAATGCCAAGTATAATTAATACATTTTAAAACGCTTTACATTTCACCCCTTTCCCTTCACTGCATATGAAAAAAGAAATCAGATGCCAAGGAACAAGGAGAACCATTGTTCCGTATAACAGGACAGAAAGAGATAAGCTCCAAGAGAACTGCAGTTAGCATCCTTCTGGCTGTTCTTCATCCTTTTTAAATAAATAAATAACGTCCGGGCTGCTTTCCCGCTGACAGACAGATTTCACAGGGAGCCCCAACGCAAAGGCTTCTGCATAGAGACTTGGGATGTGATCCCCCCTCCTTAAAGATACATATATATATCTATATATTCCGTTCATTTGCATTCTGATTATTAGCAGCAGAAACACTGGGAAGAGGCACGCGACAGACACAATCAAGCCGGGCTCCTACCTTGCCCGCTACTGAGGAACAATCCGAGCAGGTAGAGAGTCGACAGGTTCATTTTCAGCAGCTCGCGCCGGTGGACAGTTCCCAAGTTCGAGGTGCTGAGCCCAGGGAAAGCCCGCTCCAGCCGCTACTTTGCCGCCGCCCCAGCCGCTGTTGCTGCTCCGCTGGCCTCTCAGGTCGGCCCCCTCCAAGCACACGCGCACGCTCAACCCCAACCCCGACAGCCCGAGCAGCGCCGCTCGCCAAGTGACTGCAAGCGCCTCTTCGCGCTTGGCTATATCAAGGAGGCAGCAGCAGCAGCAACAGTTGCTGTCAAGAACATTCTACCACCGTTTCCTGACAGATTGCCACGGAAGGACTCCGCCTCCACTCTACTTTCCAGCCTCTACTCTAGTGCAAAAGTGAAGGAAGGGGGGTCTGCAGCTCCCTAGCTTGGTGTGAGGCTGCGGGAAAGCGAACAGCTCTCCAGAGGGAGCAAAATGCAAGTGCAGAGGAGGCAAAGAGAGGGAAGTTTGCAGGAGCTGCGAGTGGCTGCCTTGCCGGGGAAATCGCCTACAGATGCTGAGGGGATGCGTGCAGCTGCCAGGGACTCGCATGCACATGCAGTGCGACAGGTTGTAGACAGGGGAGACGGATAGTGAAGAAACTCTATGCACAGGCTGGATTGCACCAGGAGATATGCTAACAGCATACAATTATTATTATTATTTTTTAAAAAAAAATGCCTGCAGACACTGCAAAGGTCTTCAGGAAGGTACCCGAATGCCGATTCTTTGCAAGTGCCAAGTGTGGGATGAGTGGTTTGTAGAACTGCACACATATATTCTGGATGGGGGCAAAATGAATACCAGAAAACAAAATGGCCAGGGAGGGGAGTATGGATATTTGGAATGACACATGAGATCAAGATGCCTGGAAATGAATGACACCAGGATGATCGGTCCTAAGAGAAGGGTGGAGTTGAAAGGAAAACATCTAACAGAGAACAGTAGGGATAGGCTGGAAGGTTGTGAAAGGTAGCTCCAGCCAGGGACTCTCCTTTGGGTCAATATTCAAGGCTGCATTTCCCCCACAAGCACATTTACAACATAAAGAGAATTTATTTTAAAATTGTTAAATCTGTTTTAACTATGTCAACAAGTTATGAACAATCAACGCAATAAATTGGGCATGTGGCAGCAAAAATATGTAGGCTAGGCTTCCAAAGGCCTGGGGGAACAGAAATATTTTTTTCCCTGCCTTTGAAGGGAAACAAAAGATGGTGCTGCTAAGTGAGGTTTCTAGCTTAGTGCACTCCACATCACTATGACTCCCTGGAAGAGTCAATGGATTCTAGGAGAGTACAAGCTAATGTTCACCTAAAATATTTTTAGAGGGGTGTCCTTGGCTGGTTTCAGTCTTTCTAGGAGACTATGTAGGAGCTTTACCTTTAATCAGTAGCAGAAGCACGTGACAAGCAGTGTAACTTTTAAGAAGAACGTATATGATCCAATTGGCTTCCACCTGTCAGGAAGTTTCTGGACCAGTTGATGTCATCAAACTATCTTGGGGGGGGGGGAGAAAAACACCACACATAATTCATTAAAATAGTGTGATCTGGGAATCATAAAAGCACATGGGATGGTGAGAAGATAATTTGTCACAACATGAAATGACAACATGAGGAGCTGTGAAAGTGAAATGACAAGCGGGAGAAGAACTTCTTAATAGTCAAATATGAAAATATGGGCCTAGGAAAGGTGCATAAAGTGAAGTAGCTTTGCCAACTGCCTGGAGGGGAGGGAAAGCCCCATCCCTTTAGTGGAGCCTTAACAGGATGCTATTTCAGCTTCCCACATACACACATTAAGCCTCTATTAAAGAGACAGGAATTTTGGCACAGCATACAGAAGGATGTTCATTCTAATTGAGTAAGGAATGTGTGCATGCAGCACAAGCTCCTATGTATGGATACTGATGCAAATTAACATACGAGGGGAAAGTTAGCTGTGGATGTGGGAAGAACATGAATGGATTTTTAAAGTCTTTTTTATGAATGTTAAAAGCAGGGGAGAGAGGGTTAGCACTCCCTGTGACCAGTGTTCCCTCTAAGCTGAGTTAGTGTGAGCTAGCTCACAGATTTTTAGCCTCCAGCTCACACATTTTTGTCTTAGCTCAGGAAGGATGGTTCCAGAGCAAACTAATTTATACAGTAGCCAAATCAGTAGCTCACAAAGTAGAATTTTTGCTCACAAGACTCTACAGCTTAGAGGGAGCATAGCCTGTGACACTATTTTGTTGATGCAAATGTGTCCAGAACAGCTATTTGATCTACAGCAGTGTGCATTGTAAATGATCTGAATGAGCACATGTGCACATAAAGATATTGTATAGGTACGTTAATGTTTTTCTTTATGGAAAAACTTCCTCCCCCCCCCCCTTATCAGGTCACAGCTGACTTATGGCAACCCTCATGGGGTTTTTAAGGCAGGAGATATTCAGAAGTGTTTTGCCATTGCCTGCCTCTATGTAGCTACTCTAGGATTCCTTGGTGGTCTCCCATCCAAATACTAACCAGGGCCAACCCTGCTTGGCTTCCAAGATCTTACAACATTTCCTTACTTGTATATTTTCCCTTATGGGCTAAATAGTCACTTGTGAAAATGACACATGGCTTATCTGCACCACAGCCCTGATCTGTTTTGTATTCCATGATGCTGAACCAGACCATTGGTCTATCAAGGTCAGTGCTAGTAGTGACTTCTCCAATATCATGACAGAGATTTTTTTCACATCACATACTACCTGATTCTTTTTAACTGGAGTTGCCAAGAATCTGCAGATGCTGTGCCACTCAGTTTGGGGTAGTGGTTAGGAGCATAGGCTCTAATCAGAGAGAACTGGGTTTGATCCCCCACTCCTCCACATGAACCCTGCTGGCATAACAAGTTCTTTCAGATCTGTTATCTCATCTACAGTTCTCAAAAAGAGCTCTTTCAGCCCCACCTACCTCACAGGGTGTCTGTTGTGGGGAGGGAAAGGGAAAGGAGACAGTAAGCCACTCTGAGGGTGCATTCAGATGGGGCATTTCAGCCGGCAACGCGCTCATACTCACCTCCTGTCTGCAGAGCCCATCACTGTATGCCCGTTCACACACAGTGGGCATCGGCGGTTGTTTTTTTTTTCTAAACTCAGTTTGCACATGTGCATAGGCAGCCATCCACAGAATGGCGATCTTCGCACATGCGCAAAACACCCCGTCCCGAAAAGCATGCCCTGAAGAGAGGACTTACCTTTAAAGTTTAAAGACCAAACTGGCCTCCCTGAGGTTCTGGATTCCTCTAAAACCTTAAACTAAGGACTAAGTCGGGGCAAAACTTCGCCCAAGCCCATATTGCCGACCTAACAAAAAAAAATGGCGGGCGAAAAGCAGAAGCCTTGGGCTTCCGAACGGAAGTGGCTCTACAACAGTGGAGAGCAATCAAACGGCGGGTAAAGCGGTTACAACCCGTGCACTTAGGATACCACCAGTTATGGAACTGGTGGTAGAAGAGAAGCTAAATGCATTTTTTGCCTCCATCTTCACTGTGGAAGAGGAAAAGTGCTTGCCCACTCCAGAACCACTGATTTCGGGAGGGGTGTTGAAAGACCTGAGCCAGATTGAGGTGACGAGAGAGGAGGTCCTAAAACTGATAGACAACTTAAAAACTGAAAAATCACCAGGCCCAGATGGCATACATCCGAGAGTTCTGAAAGAACTCAAATGTGAACTTGTAGATCTCCTGACAAAGATATGTAATCTTTCCTTAAAATCTGCCTCCATTCCTGAGGATTGGAAGGTAGCAAATGTCACTCCCATCTTTAAAAAGGGTTCCAGAGGAGATCCGGGAAATTACAGGCCAATCAGTCTGACGTCGATACCGGGTAAATTGGTGGAAACCATTATTAAGGAAAGAATTAGTAGGCACATAGATGAACAAAACCTATTGAGGCAGACTCAGCACGGTTTCTGTAAGGGAAGATCTTGTCTCACTAACCTATTAGTGTTCTTTGAGGGGGTGAACAAACATGTGGACAAGGGGGATCCAATAGATATTATTTACCTTGACTTCCAGAAAGCTTTTGATAAAGTTCCTCATCAAAGGCTCCTAAGTAAGCTCAAAAATCATGGGATAGAAGGACAAGTCCTTTTATGGATCAAAAACTGGCTAGTTCATAGAAAACAGAGAGTGAGTGTAGGTGGGCAATTTTCTCAGTGGAGGGTGGTAAGCAGTGGGGTACCGCAGGGATCAGTACTTGGTCCACTGCTTTTTAACTTGTTCATTAATGATTTGGAGATGGGAGTAAGCAGTGAAGTGGCTAAATTTGCGGATGATACAAAGTTGTTCAGGGTGGTGAAAACCAGTGAGGATTGTGAGGCACTCCAAGGGGATCTGTCAAGGATGGGCGAGTGGGCGTCAACATGGCAAATGGGGTTCAATGTGGCCAAGTGCAAGGTGATGCACATTGGAGCCAAAAATCCTAAATATAAATACACATTGATGGGGTCTGAACTGGCAGAGACTGAGCAAGAGAGAGATCTTGGAGTTGTAGTGGATAACTCACTGAAAATGTCGAGACAGTGTGTGACTGCAATAAAGAAGGCCAATGCTATGCTGGGGATTATTAGGAAGGGTATTGAAAACAGATCAGCCAATATAATAATGCCCCTATATAAATCAATGGTGAGACCTCATTTGGAATACTGTGTGCAGTTCTGGGCACCACACCTTAAAAAGGATATTATAGCTTTGGAAAAAGTGCAGAAAAGGGCAACTCGAATGATAAAAGGGTTGGAACACTTTCCCTATGAGGAAAGGTTAAAGCGCTTAGGGCTCTTTAGCTTGGAGAAAAGACGACTGAGGGGTGACATGATCGAGGTTTATAAGATTATGCATGGGAAAGAGCAGGTAAAGAAAGAGGTACTTTTCTCCCTTTCTCACAATACAAGAACTCGTGGGCACTCCATGAAACTGCAGAGCGGTCGGGTTAGAACGGATAAAAGGAAGTACTTCTTCACCCAAAGAGTGATTAACACATGGAATTCACTGCCACAGGAAGTGGTGGGTGCTACAAGCATGGACGGCTTCAAAAGGGAATTAGATAAGCATATGGAGCAGAGGTCCATCAGTGGCTATTAGCCACAAGGTATAGATAGGGGCTCTGGGGCAAGTGATGCTCTGTCTTCTTGGTGCTTGGGGGGGCAACAGTGGGAGGGCTTCTAATGTCCTGGCCCCACTGGTGGACCTCCTGATGGCACCTGGTATTTTTGGCCACTGTGTGACAGAGTGTTGGACTAGATGGGCCTTTGGCCTGATCCAACATCTTATGTTCTTATGTTCTTAAGGCAGATGTTCTACGTGTGAACGCTGGTAAGTACACCGATTCCAACCGGCACCTATACCATTGTAAACGCCCCATCTGAATGCACCCTGAGACTCCTTCTGGTGGTGAAGGGCGGGGTATAAATCCAAATCCAATCTCCTCCTCCTCCTCCCTGACATATAACTGAACTGGTAAAGAAACAAAATACCCTTCATGAAGAGTCGCGAAGAATCGGACTTGATTGTGCAACTGAACAACAGCAACACCCTTCCATTCCCCATAGATCATAATTATAGATCTTAGGTATTATATGTAGTTTGGCCCTGAACGTAGATCTGCATCACAATTTTTATTAAGCTACCATTGAATTGATTGTATGAATGAGTTATTATGCATGGGGTGCACATCCCCAGTGAGACCACTGGTTGTCTCATAACTAGTTTTAAACTAGAGATGGATTGGACTTTAGGAAGTGCTCAAGTTTCTTTGTAAAGATCTGAATTTTAAAAAAGAAATCTGGAATTTGATGTGAATATCATTAAAATGCTTTGAAATAGAACACTAAAGTGTCATGTTAAAAACTTTGGTATATTACATCTACCCCAAAATGGTTACTTCTTATTGACTTCTAGAAACCTGCTATTTCAGTTCACACATGATTCTTATATCTGTATTGCTAGAAAATATGAAACTGGCCATTTGTATGTCTTATGGTTAAAGATGAAAAATAAGAAGTGCATTCAAAACAGGTAACATACTTCAACCCTACTTGTAGAGTTAAAATTTGATGCCAGTGTAGTGCAAGACATCCTGATTCCTAGAAGCATCTACACATGGGACATTTGGAAATCTTTTTCCCCCCAGTGAAAATGAAGATGTCAAGAATAATTAAAATAGAAAGATGAAATTGTGTACAAAATGACCCTCTGATTAATAGAAAATTCTGAACATTGGATTTTTTTAAAAATGGAAAAGGCCAAATAGAACGTATTATGTAAGACCTAAGGAATTACCACCTTTGTTTACACATTTAAATAGGCTTTGGAGAATTTTCAAAGGCAGCTCAGTGCATGAAATCTGTGCTTTACAGAATGCAGTCCAAATCAGGCCCTCCAACAGAAGCAGACTAGGAGGACAAAATTCCAGTGGCCCTGATCTGGGAGCCTATGGAGCTGGCAATGTCACGCTATATGTTTCCATATGGTGCTTGGGCTGATAGCAGGAGAGGGGGATGAGAGATTGTGGTGGTTTTTGGCAGCCCTAATCTGGATTTACTAGTATATGGAGGGTATGGAATAGAGTGTGCAGCCATATTCAAGCTAGGTGGCTTGTATCTGTGACCCTAAGGAACTCATGTTGATTTGCTTACAGTTAAGATTTCATGTGCAAAGTATTAAAAGAACATCACAAATACAGCATCATGATTTTTGAGCTAGATATTACTCTGCATCCATTTCTGATGTGGTTGCTTATCCATAGGTCCTAGGCAGAATAGAACAAACCATGTGGAATTATAGGGACAGAAAGGCAAAATGACAAGAGATATCATAGGTTGGCAGACCACTATGAGAAACAGGATGATGTTGGGATAGATCCACCATGAGTCTTCTTTTTTTAAAAAAATTTTTTTTATTTATGTAGTTTTACATTATACAGCCACAAACATTTCTATACAATTATATTCATTTTTTGGAGGTCTTGTACATAGTAAATTTTTTCCCACCACTTATACACTCTTAACCATTTGTTTTGAAACTTAGTTTCTTCTTTTCCACATAACAACATTGTTAATTTGTCTAATTCAGCTATATCCAGCAATTTCTTTGCTATTTCTATCTTAGAGGGTAACTTTTCCGTCTTCCAATATCTTGCTACCATGATTCTAGATGATGTTAAGATGTATGTTAGTAAATATTTATCATTTTGGTTAAAGTTATCTGGGATAATATTTAATAAGTATATTTCCGGTACTAAATTTAGATCCACATTCATTATCTCTAATATCCATTGCTTAACCATTTTCCAGAATTTCTGCATATTACCACATTTCCACCACATATGTATAAACAGTCCTACATTGTTCTTACATTTCCAGCAATTCTTTGATATTTTTGTAGAACATTTTGCAATTCTATCTGGAGTCCAATACCATCTATAGTACATTTTATATAGGTTTTCTTTATAAGCAATTGATTCCAAATATCTCATTGTCTTCCATATTTTATCCCATTCATCAAATTCTATAGTATATCCCATATCCCTCATCCATGCTAGCATGGAAGGCTTAACCACCTCATCCTCCATATATATTTCTAAGAAGAGTCTATATAGTTTTTGTATTAGTTTGTCACTTGTTGACAAGCATATCTAATTCGTTGTTTCTCTTGAAAAAACCCGTTGCTTTATCTTTGTTATATATAGACATTAGTTGTGCCGATTCCCACCATGTTAACATCATATTCTTTGTCTCTAAGTTTTGAATTTTATATTTTTATCTAGAAGGTGGTCATATATTATTATCCTATCTTTCGTCAATAGTGTTGGCTTAATAAATGCCTCCAATGGTGAGACCCATCTTGGTATTATTTCATAATATCTATCTTTTATATGTCACCAATATTTTATCAATGCCCCCCTTATTACATATTGGTGAAAATTGGAGTGTATTTTATCTTTGTTGTACCAAATATAAGCATGCCATCCCATTGTCAGATTGTGGCTTTAAAGTTCTCCTGTCTTCTAATTTTACCCTATTCTTATTCCAGACTTAAGTTGCAGCTTGATAGTACAATTCCCAGTTGGGTAATCCCATACCTCCTTTTTCTTTTTTCTCTTGTAAATATTTCCACTTGATTCTTGGCTTTTTTGGGTACCATATGAAGTGCCTTACAGTTTTATCCAGCTCTTTGAAGAATGTCTTCTTTTTTGGGCAAGGAATAAAAAACGTGGTAATATATTCATTTTTATGGTGGCTATTCATCCTAGTAACGATAGTTGTATATCTTTCCATTTTAAGAGGTCTTTTTTAATTTCTTCCAATAATTTTTTATAATTGTTTTCCATTAGTCCACTGTTCCTGTTAGTCATCTGGATGCCTAAGTAGACCACCTTATTAGTGAAGAACTGAAGCAATTAATTGGTTTGGAACAATTTTATATGTGAGTTCCCACACAGCTGAGATGGTACTTAAGAGATTTTTAAAAAAACCCTGTAGATGAAGCTCCCATTTCATTAGAAGGAGACTTTGGAGAATATCTTTTCCAAGTCCCCCATCAAGAAAAATATAGTTTGTAAAACTGACTAGATGGCTCGCCTATAAACTCAGAAAGGAAAGAGAAAAACATATATTATTAAAGGCCTTAAAAATGAAAAAGGAGAATTATAATATGGCCTACAGGAGATAAAGGAAATCACAGAAAAATTCTATAAAAACCTATATAAACAGGAAACACAAAAGAAGGATCAGATAATTAAATATCTTTGAGAAAGATCACATAAAAAGCTTGAGGAAAAATATAGAACCATACTGAATGAAAGATTCTCAATGTGTGAGGTTGTGGAAGCAATTAAAAAACAGACAAAGAAAAAAGCGCCTGGACCAGATGGCTTACTTGTAGAACTATATCAAATTTTTGAAGAGCAGATTTGTCCACCTTTTAACGATCTCCTCCAAAATATAGAATTAATAGGAAGACTGGTGTACCAAACTCCTGGCATCAAGCAACAATTACTTTAATTCATAAACCTGATACAGACAATAAAGATATTAAAAACTACAGACCGATCCCATTACTAAATACCGATTACAAGATCTATGCAAACATTTTTGCTACAAGACTAAAAAAAGTACTTTCCCAAGTAAACCATCAAGACCAAGCGGGATTTCTACCGAGAAGGCAAATTAAAAATAACATGCAAACAATTTTGAATGTCATAGAATAGAATTAAAAAGATGGCAGCCACAGTGGAAGCTTTGGTGCTCAAGCTCCTGCAACTTTGAGTCCGAGACTGGAAACGGGGAGCTAAACGACTACCTTGATGATCACCCTCATGGCGCACACTTGCCTTCTCTGCCCTCCTCGCTTTTTGCACTCTTGGACTGTGTTTCCACTGCGACAAACAGGGCCTGTGTCCTCGACGACGCAGCTGGAGAAACCGCAGCCTCGGAAGACACACAGAGCACCGGGGCGTCGTAAGAGCTTGCCCGGGACTTTAACTTTGGGCGCCCGGAACAGTGCGGAGGCGGCGGGGAGTGGAGAGCTGGAGGCGTGGCGGACTGCCTTGGACTGCTCTGGGCTGTTTGCCTTCGTGCTCTCGGGGCCCGCCAGAGCTGTGGAGCCGGGGACAGACCGCAGAGCATGCGGAAAATCGCTAGGCGCGGCGGCAGAGGAGGAGCGTCTCCGCGACAACGGCCGGGCTGGCAACTATAGCCAACGCACCTGTGAAGAGCGAGCACAGGAGAGGATAGTGCCAGGGACGTCCTTCCGGCGGCCAGTGAGGTGCTCGGGGAGGAAATCCCCCTCCCTTCCCCCTCTTTTGGCTGGTTCAAAGGACTCGGAGGGGGACTGCAGGGGAGGAAGTCGCTTCGAGAGAGGAGGCTGGTCTACAGAGCAAAGGAGGACGCGGGACTGTGGAGCACATCTAGGGGCGGACTGGCTATTGCCCCTAGTGGAGAGACGTGGAAGTTAAAGCTCCAGAGTAGAAGAACTCCCAGCAGGCAGAAAAGTGCCCCTGGTCTCTTACCACCTGGACTGGCCTCACGGGCAGTTAAAGTATTGAATGGGTATGTTATCTATTGATGCATCCGGTAAGATCGTATTGTGTTTTTAAGTGGATAATTATGCAATTTTATTGCACTTGTGTGCCTAAACGTTTTAATGTATTATGTCTACTGTACTGTTGTACCATGTAAGCCGCCCTGAGCCCGCATGCGAGGAGGGCAGGATATAAATGAAATAAAATAAATAAATAAATAAATTATGACCAACATCCGGATAAATCAATGTCCCTAATATTCCTAGATGCGGAAAAGGCCTTTGATAATATCTCTTGGGAATTCATACTTCAAAAATTAGACATCTGGGAATGCGGCACTCAATTTGTAACAAGGATTCGAGCAATATATGAGACGCAATATGCCAATGTGATCATTAATGGGGACATGACATCAAATATTGTGATCCCGAAAGGTACCTGTCTGGGATGCCCTCTGTCACCCTTTTTATTTATCTTTGCCCTCGAAACATTGAATGATATGGTTAGAGAAAATGTTCAAATATAATTGAGTAAAGGGAGAAGAATTTAAGCTATTGGCTTTTGCAGATGACATTGTCTTTATAGTAGTAAACCCAACAGTCTCCTTGTCTTATCTACTAGGAATGATACAAGAGTATGGTTACATTGCTGGACTAAAAATTAACTTCAAAAAAACCCTAAAATAATAGCAAAAACCTGCACTAATAGTATGGTACAAGAAATACAAAAGATAACCCAAGTAGAAATATTGAAAAAAATTAAATATCTAGGAATCATTTTATCCAATAAAAACAGTACACTTCTAGAAGATAACTATTATAGGCTATTGGAAGAAATTTAAAAAGATCTACAACTTAATGGGCAGAATAGTGACAATAAAAATGAACATATTGCCGAAGTTTCTTTTCCTAGCCCAAAATTTACCTATATTAAAAAAAACTCGCTTATCCATAGAAATGGATAAAATCACTAAAAAGTTTATTTGGTATGGTAGGATTAAGTGGAAGATTCTTCATGATAGAAAGGAAAGGGGGGCTTTGGATTGCCTAATTGGAAGTTGTATTATCAGGTGTCACTGTTAAGCTGGGTAAAAGATTGGACAAGTCTAGAGACACGATCTCACCATGGGATGGCATGCATATGTGTGGTATGGGAAGGATAAGATTCACTCTAACTTTAGACATCATATGATAAGGGGAGCCCTAGTAAAGATTTGGAATGATATGAGAGAAAGATATTACAGTAATATTCCAAAATGGGTATCCCCATTAGAAGCATTTATAAAACCTTCCCTTATCAATGCGTGGGACAGAGAAAGCCATGAAGTCCTATTAGATAAAAATAACAAACTAGAATCAGAGGAGAGTTTATTATCCCTTTATAAGATTAAATTAACCTGGTGGGAAACCTTACAACTCAAATCCAGATATTCAAAAGATATGCTAATAGGTTTCCAAGAGTCTAAAACACAACTAGACAAGATTTGGCTGTCAAGCACTGATAAAATGATTCAGAAACTCTACAGACTCTTGTTAGAAGAGTATACCCTAGATGAATCAGTTAATGTTTCAGTGGTTGCTTGGATGAAGGACATTGGTCATAATATAGATATAGATAAATGGGCTATTACATGGAAGTCTCTTAAATATATGAGAGCTATTAACTACAAAGAAAACATTTATAAAGTATTCCACCATTGGTTTTGGTCACCGGATAGGATAGCCAAGTGTAATGTATCCTTATCTAATCATTGCTGGAAATGTAATTCAAATGTGGGAACTTTTTTCACATGTGGTGGCGCTGTGAAAAAGTTTGTAGTTACTGGAAGATGATTCAGAAGATTATATTAGAAGTAATGGATATAAAAATTACCTTGTATCCTGAAATAGCTTTGTTAAATATGATCCCAGAGTGTTATAAACAGAATGATAAGTATTTGATATTATTTATCCTAACGACTGCTAGAATTCTGTTAGCCAAGTATTGGAAGCAAGAGAAACTTTCCACAAGAGAGGAAATGGCATGTAAATTGCTAGAAATAGCAGAATTAGATAAATTGAGCTTAATACTTCAATGGAAGGATGATAAAATCTTTGTTGAAAGATGGAAGCATTTGTACGTATGGATTAACAAGATATGGACAGTATAGACTCAAATGTATATATGGGAAAACTATGTAATTGGTATGTATATGTTGGAAAACTGATAAATACAATTTTTATATATTCAAATATTCAAATCTTAACCTATAACTCAATGGAAGCATCTGGTCAAGGTGTGAAGTTGTATTGCCAAGGAAACCTTTGATGTGTTGATGCTCTAGCTGGTTCCCAAGCTGTAAACAGGAAAGAGTCACTTTCAGATGCAAACCAGATACAAGGGTTACGTGTTGACCAGAAATTCCTTCATGGTGGAGGACCTGTTGTTTGTGAGAGTCGTCGAGGCTGACCGTAATGGAGAATGCCTTCTTCTTTCTAGGCAGGGCGGGTAGGTGTGTGTGTGTTTCTTCATTAGCATACCAGTGCAGGCAGAGCAGATCAGCATAGCAGCTTCCAAATGCAGGCAGACCAAAGCACACAGTTTTCCCAAACCCATACACAAAGCAAGTACATTCCATACATACATGTATCAGCACAATACAAATAAAATACAATTTCAAGCATATCCTTTAACAGCAGGCAGGGAAAAGTTAAAGAAAAGAAAGTTAAAGAAAAGAAAAGAGAGCCAGTTTGGTGTAGTGGTTAAGTGTGCGGACTCTAATCTGGGAGAACCAGGTTTGATTCCCCACTCCTCCACTTGCACCTGCTGATGTGACCTTGGGTCAGTCACAAGCTCTGGCACAGCTGTCCTTACAAGTACCAGTGAAATCACGCTGAGGTGCTCAGAACAACACTGCCTCCAAATGAGCAAAACAATCCAGGAACACAAGTAGAAAGGCCATCACTTTTGTGGAAGGTGGAAGGAGTTAACATAATAGACGACTGCTTCTTAAATGGACAGTTCTATGTTGCCTGCTCCAGAGTGAGCTCACCAAGCAGCCTGGTGATCCTAGCACTTGAGGGCAGAACCACCAATGTGGTCTACAGAGAGGTCCTTCAGTAGAGGGGGGAAAACAAGTATGCATGTCTCGCTTCATTTTTTACACTACAATCTTCTCCATTAGAATTCCAGAACAAATGTTACATTTCAAACTTCACATCATCAGTATTATAACTGGATTTATAGAACTTAAATACCACAGTGAAGCACGGGTATCAGGCTAGTCTATATATAAAAAGAAAGTCCCTTCACCGTAAAATCAACGCCCAGGCTAAACCCCTGGACCTAGAAACACAAAGTTTGGGGAGAGCGCTCCTGCCATGGC
>NW_015173169.1:502680-515191 GCF_001447785.1 Gekko japonicus
TTCCTGTCAGGTATAGGAGAGGGGGTGGGATGCTTACAGCCATCTGGGAGGCTTGCTCAGCAGGATTGCCTTAGCGCTGCTGCTGGCCCATCCTCCACAATGTTTTTAAACACAATTCTCCCCCTTATACCAGACAGGTGGGTGCTTGTCAGGGGTAGGACCAGGGACTGGATTTATGAAACTTAAATACTGTAGCAAAGCATGGGTATCAGGCTAGTTAAGGGATTCCAGGGCAAATGGATAACAGACGTCTGGGGAGAATTGGTAGTTCCAGTAATAATAGGAAATGACTTGGGCTCATAAGCCAAATCAATTAGTACAGTGACCAGGAATAGGCTTCAAACCCTGAAACTCAAGGAGTTGCTACAGAAACTGAATGTAGCCTCTCTACAGAACAGTCCCAGGCAGAGCTCAGTGTGAGAGAATCAGAAAGTATGTTGTCATGTTAGAGAATAAGCCTGATATTTGCTTTATGGACTGCATATTGCTACACACAATGGACTGTGCACACACACATAGGCTCAGAAAGCTGTACACTTTAGGTCACCCATTGTGATGCTACACATAGAAGGTGCCTGCACATGCCTTACATGTAAATAAGGTTTCAGCTACACAGTTACCCAGCCTGGTGAAGAAGCAATGAAAACAACAACTCTAGGAAGAGACAGCCCCCATGACAAAGCAGCTTGTAGTCATGAACTACCCATCACTTGCTTTGTTCCTGAACTGGAATTTCCTGCCATATGGACATTTGGTTATCAATGAAATGGCCAGCTTCATCAGCACTACAATGGAGCATCCTGATGCCTGAATTTCACACCTGTTCAGATGCCATACTCTGAGTAAGGTTTTAGGTTACAATATTGGCCACCTCTTTTAAGTAACCTCCTCTTCCCATATGCAACCAATAGGATTGTTTTTGGGACAGACTAACAGGTAGGTGGGCCAAGAGGTTGGCATAGTTACCACCCATCTCTTGAACCCACTACAAAAGGAGAGAACCAGTCACCTGGCCCCTCCTACTTGATCAACTAGCATCTCCCCTGCAACAACCCCTGTCTGCTTTTACTCCTCTTAAATCCCACTTGCTATCCCCAACCCTTGCCTCTACTGCCCACACGTTCAGGCTGGTTCTGGTCATGTGTGAATTCCTTAGTTTTCCATTTCTTCCCTCCATTCTTCATTGGAAGAACCAAGCTGCAAGACAGATAAGTATCGGCCACCATCTCCCCTACCTGCTAATGCAACCGTGCTTATTTCCAACTGCAATTATTAGAAACTTGATTGAATGTGTGAGTGTATCAGTATTGTTTGTAAGATATATTTTTAAGTAAAAGACATCTAGTTTAACCACAACCGCCTCAAATCCTTTACTGGTAACCCTTGGTGGGAACAGAACTTTGGTATAAATTGGCAAGAACCCATTGATAAATTGCCAATTGCTGTAAATAAAGCAATTTGGCTAACAGACGAACAAGGCAAAATGAGGAAGCAGATAGCAGCAGAGAGCCAGCTGCTCGCAGGCTGGATAGCAGCCCTGCAGGGGCTGGATCTGGCCTGCAGGCTGTATGTTTGACTCCCCTGGTATAAAGTGTTTTGGACAGGGGTCATTTCGTAGAAAAAGAGCTAGGGGGACTCATTAGCATAACTCATTAGCATATGCCACACCCCCTGACATCACTGGAAGTGTGTCCTCCCCACAGCCGGCGGCGACCTCCAGCGGGCACCAGCAGGGAGCTCCAGGCCCCGCCCTCCTGCACCTCACCCGGGGGGATGGCGTCCCCCCGCATCCCCCCCAAATGACCCCTGGTTTTGGAGGCATAAATGTGCAGCTATTGGGGAGAAATGTAACCAGATGGTAATCCCAAGAAAATATGGATTGCAATTTCTAAATCTAGCCCATGAAACACCTTTGTCTGGACATTTAGGAATCAACAAACCTAGAGATAAGTTGCAAGCAAGGTTTTATTGGCCCAGTATGGGAACAGATAACAACAAGACTTGTCAAGCATGTCAACAAGCACATGACAAAACAAAAGGACCCTTATGGCCTATCCCACTTATGTGAGAAGCATTCTCAAAGATCAGTGTGGCTATTGTAGGACCAGTCGCCAGAGCAACCTGGCATGGGAATAAATACATTTTGACAACTGTGGATTATGCCACTAAATTCCCAGAAGTCATTCCTTTATGGGGCATTGAAGTGAGAACAGTAGCAGAAGCCTTATTGACTGTGTTCACCAGGCTAGGTTTTCTGTAAGAAATGGTCACAGATTTGGGAACCTCAGTCGTGTTCCAGGTGATGAAGGAAATGTTGGAGGCTTGTGGTATTAAACATCTCATCACCACTGCTTATCACCCACATGCAAAAGGACTTAATTTTCTAGAGATGATTAAAGCACTTTCAGGATATTCTATATGCTTAGACATTCTGTATAATTGATAAAGAGAAAAGATCAAAGTTCCCTACCTTGTACTATTTTTTGCACAATAAGTAGAAATTACTACACTGTCATCTTCAAATTTTTTGATTAAATATTAATGAACCAAAGTGAGTAATCATCCCAGATGGGATGTTTTCTTACAAACAAATAAAAATACAATCAAGTAAGCACCAACATGAATTAGCCAACACTGAGCAACAACATTACAATGGGGGGAACAAAGATACAAAGTATGAGATTGGAACTACTTTTTTCTGTCTCACAGCATCCCACAAATGATTTCATAAAGACTGAAATTACTTGCATGTACTATAAACACTACAAAAAACAAGTTTCATCCCACTTTACTAAAACATTCTTTAAATAACCATTTTTATTCTCATGGTACTTTCTTAGAGAATTATCTGGACATAGGTCAAGATTTGCAGGCTGCTGAAACTGCAGTTTGTTTTATTCCTTGCTTTTATTATGTACTGCTAAAGAGGGCAAAGATACCTTTTAAATAGTGACATTTGTTTAAACTCATGCAATTATTATTGACTATTGCAGTTCCAGATCTTATTCGGGATGGAGAGGCTTGGCCAGCCCTATACTGCCCTGTTTAAATTGACCACTCACACAACAGTTTCTTTGGAAATTAGGTGGATAAAAATTGGCCACAACTTTATTGGTTACAGCTGTAATAAACATTGGCACAGCATGAGTCCACCGAATCCAACCCATCGGCTGAACCATCCGCCAGCCAAGGTATCCATTACCCAGCTAGCCGGCATGGGTAGAGACTGCGGGATGGCAGGTTGCCGGGGTTCACATGGATGCCTACCCCTTTGTGAACTCCCCTGCCATCTGGCAGTGAGGGCAATCACTGTTAGTCCTTGTGTTTGCTTGCTCCCTTCAGTCCTCACACCAAGACCCTTAAAGAGGTCCCCGCCTCCGGAAAATGGCACGGAGGCCGATTTCCACAAACGGATCCAGCCCCATGCTGTTACCACCAATAGTTGTGATGAAATGCACACCATAGAACTTTAAAAGTAAATTAACAACAAACAGCCTAACAAAGACTCGCAAACACCCTTTGCCATTAACCCAGCCTACTATATCCATCCCCAAACACCACACGAACAGGGAGGGATGGGTGGGCAACCACTCTCTGTTCTCGATTGGTCAGGTGGGGATGGCGAGCGGCCTGCACCACTTTTTAAAGGCCTCCCCTTCCCGACCCCCCCGTTGCATTGTCATTGGCCTGGGGAGGGAGGGGAGGCACCTATCTTCCTGCCACTTGCCCAGCCCCAGCCCCCAACCCAATGTCTGGCTAGCTGCTTTCTCCCCCGCCCGGCCCTGCAAATGGAAGGCCTCAACTATCCGGACCCTTCCTGCTTTTAAGTGTATTACATATAGAAACTAATGCTAGATTTACACAGAAATCAGTAACAATAATAAACAATGATATTAGAGTGTTGCTTCCAGGTTTTGCTGGAACTGAAGTGATGATAACACCCTAAATACTTATAAGAATATAATCATAATCTGTATTGCAAAGCCTAGAGGGCCTTCGTCTCACAAGGATATGCACAGTACTAGAAAAAGCAATATTTAAGCAGAGGGATGTAGTATCTAATTAAAATAAGAATTAGCAGGTATATCTGTGCACATAAATGCATGAACAAAACAAGATAAACAAGATTGTGTGATAAACAATATGTAATGGGATGGAAGATGCAGGAGATTTCTACTTCTGGCTTTCCTTTCCTGAAGTGGACACATCAGTATGGTTTTGTAACTTTACTGCCACCCAACAGTTTTATTCAGACACAACCAAATATAATTATGTGAAGATAGCATAATACGCCTCCTGCTTATGGACATGCTTTAGTTTCAGAATGAAAGTTTTGAGAGGTTTGAAATAGAAGCCTACTAATGAAAAAAAATCAGTAGATTTTATTTCATTTACCTTGCTTTCTTTGGTAATATTAAATTAAAGTAAAACTGTTTATTGTCATTTTTAAAACTACATATATTCTTGGTAGACAAAGCCCTAAGTGTACGCCAGTGTCAGCATCAACCAATCATGAACCAATTAATCTAGGTCATTCAAGACCCACCAAGCTAAATCAGTTCAGTAGTTTTTTATGTTGGCTGCTGGGTCTTTTTTAAAAAAACAGTTTTATAGTCCCAGTGAGGCAGAAAAACAGTGGGGTATATCCTATGAACCATTTCCCCTGCCTTTTGCTTCCCACTGTGACTCCAGAAAAGGCATTGCCAGGGCTGGGGAATTTCTGTGGCCCAAAAGCCATAAAAAGGTAAAGGTAAAGGTTTCTCTTGCTCGAAACCTAGTCGAATCTAACTCTAGGGGGTGGTGCTCATCTCCATTTCCAAGCCGAACAAGCTGTCCAAAGTCATTGCCATGGTCATGTGGCCGGCATGACTCAACGCCAAAGTGCATGGAACACTGTTACTTTCCCACCGAAGTGGTACTATTTATCTACTTGCAATTTCTTGCTTTCAAACTCCTTGGCAGGAACTGGGGCCAGAGATGGGAGCTCACTCCATCACACAGCACTGTGGTCTCAACTGCCAAGCTTACAGAGAGACAGTTTGGTGTAGTGGTTAAGTGCATGGACTCTAATCTGGGAGAACTGGGTTTGACTCCCCACTCCTCCACTTGCAGCTGCTGGATGACCTTGGGCAAGCCATAGTTCTGTCAGGGCTGTTCTCTCAATGACAGTTCTGAAAAAAAGCTCTCTCAGCCCAATCTACATAACAGGGTGTGTGTTGTGGGGAGGGGAAGGGAAAGAATTTTGTAAGCCACTCTCAGATTCTGAGTGAATGGTGGGGTATAAATCCAATCTCTCCTCCTTCTCCTCCTCCTTGTCCTCCGCCTCCTTCCGGTGTGTAGTCCAGCATCTTAACCTTTAAACCACCACGGCCCCTCCAAAAGCCATGGGAGGGTGCAATAAGGAGGGGAAAGTAGGTAACAGTTTCCCCCCCTCAACTTTTGGAGCCTCTGGTGTGATCCCTCCTCACTACAGCACCCTCTGTCAAGCTACTTTGTGTCCATGAAGGTTCCTTGACCCACAGAAGAGCCTTTTGGGTGGGGAGTCCAAGCACTGCTGCAGGAAGGGGAAGGCAGAGGAAGATCCGGTGCTCACAGTTCACGTAATCCATCTCATTATTGTGTTTCAGGGTAGCTGTCGTACACTGTTTGTGGTTTATGTTTGTTTTAGTGGGTCTCATGATGTGTGGACCTGTTAAGAATTGCCTAAACTGGGAAATGATCCCGCAATCCTTTTAAAAATTGAGATGTGTTTATTCAGTACAGAACTTTGTCAGGGAATGCCTGAGTGTTGATACTCTAGAAAATTTCTATGTATATGTTGCAAACAGATTGTACATGAAAAATTTGAAACTGTAGTCTAGGGATGCCAGCTTCCAGGTGGGACCTGATGATCCCCTAGAATTATAGTTCATCTCCAGACTACAGGGATCAGTTCCCCTGGATAAAATGGATGCTTTGGAGGGTGAGTTCTATGGCATTGTACCCCACTGAGGTCCCCAAACTCTACCCTCCCACCCCAGACTCCATTCCTAAATCTCCAGGAGCTTCCCAATCTGGAACTGGTAACCCAACTCCCCCTATCCCCTACTCGTGGCCAGGGGGGACCTGGCAACCCTACTGAAGTCTGGAGATCAGTTGTAATTCCAGGAGATCTTTAGGCCCCATCTAGAGATTGGCAATCCCTCTTCAAGCCTTACAATTTATGTCTTTAATTTGGGTCACTGTTTATCACTTCACAGAAGTCTGGTCCTCCTAAATAAAGACCTCAGAGAGGGGAACTCTAATAATGTTCTGATGATTCTCTACTTTCCTGTGCTTAAATTTATTCTGCAGCTAAGGTGGAACTGATCCCTAGGTATAGCTGAGTACACATAAACACCAGGACTATTCATGGTCCTCATCCTCATAAACTAATGTGATTCCTCTAACTGCGAGGTACTTGTCCTTGTGTGTAGCTGTGAGGTAGGCGAGATTTTGTTTTGGATTGACATTTTAGATCCCTAAGGTTTCTGTCTTGGTTCCTACACCAGTACAGTTACTATAGAGTTGGGCTTCTTGACTTCTGTCAGGGGTGCTTTCATTTCCCCCCCTCAGCTATACTGCCAACAGGGACAACAGGCAAAATCATGTTTCCCCTCTATACGATCCACAAACCTGTGAAATGACAATTTGTATCATGGTGCTGTCAAGTGGGGTGATAGACCCTGCAGCTTTTCACTAGAATACCCACACAAGAGGAAGAATTGAAGACTTGCAGTGTCCCACCTTCCCTCTCACTCCAGGCTGCTTCTCTGGTTTCTTCCTCTGCTGCCAGTATCTTCCCCCATCAGCTCTGGCTTGCCTTCTGCCTTGCTGCCAGTTCCCTCTGCTTCATTCTCCAACCAGCTATCACCTCTTTTTTCTGCTCCTGGTTGCTTTATAGCAGTTTTAAATATGATGTCAACGTAGAGGCCACTATGAAGCACTCTTATGTGTAAACATAACATTTGTATGACTGTTAATCCGTGTGCTGATTCTATATTCTTCCCAAATCTATTTTGTCAGGATTTTATGCCCCAGGAAGTATTTTACAGCCCAGACTAGAGTCATCCTGGCATACAGCTGCTGTATGGGCCAGCAATGGGCTAATAGCCTTGCAAATGTTATGGCTTCTGTAGGCAAGTTTTTGTTTGATTGTTTGTTTTATTTTTGCAGGTTTTACATGGTGGCCATCAAATTTAAATTAGCCTTGAGTAATAACAAATTGTTCAGATTGTCACCTTCCTTTCAATGAACTTTATCAAATTGTTCTCTCTGTGTGCCATCATTTAAATTTGTGGCTTCAGTTAGCAATACAAGAGAGCATTCTGAAGTTCCACAACTGTGTACTAGTTGCTCATCCCTTAAAGTTATGACAGGTCCTGCCAAACAACTGGAGCATGCAAATACCAAATGCAGCAAAATGTTAAAGAAGACAAAACATTTGCTGACTGCCAATTTATTGAATAACATGTTACACAGTTTAAAAGAATTCTAGCATACTGACATTGAACCAAGGTTTGCAAGCAGTTAGTGAAGTCTGCACAGTGTGTGTGTGTGTGTGTGTGTGTGCGTGCGTGCACACGCATGTGTGCGTGCGTACTGGGGTGTAATGAATACAATAGTCCTGACCTGTGTAGCCCAGGCTAGCCCAATCCTGTCAGATCTCGGAAGCTAAGCAGGGTCAGCCCTGCAAAGTATTTTGAGGGGGGGGGGGACACCAAAGAATACCAGGGTCATGACACAAAGGCAGGCAATGGTAAACCACCTCTGAACGTCTCTTACCTTGAAAACCCCACTTGACAGCACCATGATACAAATTGTCATTTCACAGGTTTGTGGATTGTATGGAGGGGAAACATGATTTTGCCTGTTGTCCCTGTTTGCAGCTTTCATGCATTCTGCTGAAAGTGTGAATAGTTACACATGTACAAATTACAATCAGGAACTATGCAAGATGTATGGGGTCATGTCCATAAGCTGTGTTCAGTCCTCCAAAGGAATGCTTAGAAGCAGGAGTGGCCTGACCATTATACTTATGGGCAAATGGCTTCCCCCTCTACCTGGGCTGGACTCTTCCAAATTAGGGAAGGAGGTACTCAGCCCAGCAGAGCTGCTGGACCACTTGGCTCCTTCTCTCTTCCTCCTTCCCTCCCTCCTTTGTGGGGGCAGGGCCTGGATGGAACAGGGGATGGGGCCCTTTTCCAGGGCTGTTTTTCCTCCCAGTCTGCCCCTGCTTGGAAGGCACAGGCAAGGGCAGCAAGTATAATCTTGTTTCCACTCCCCATGTTGTATGAATTAGGAAACAGAAATCAAAATGCATATCTGCTTAGTAACTGCTTGGGGGGGCGGAGTTATAAACAAGGCCTTCAGTAACTTTTGACATAAAATGCAAATAAAATATATTAATTACATCCTGATGTACAATCTGATTTAGACACAGTCCATAGATTAAACACACTCCATTCCCGCTGGGTTAAATGCATTGAATCCAAAATCCAGAACCCATATTGTGGGTCATGAGCCTTAGATAGTCAGGAAGCAAGCAAGCAATATATTATAATATTTAACTCAGCTGTAGTCCCGTTAAACTTTTAGCAAAGATTATGGTGGGAGCAGAATTTGGTCCACTTCAGAATGATTCTGTGAACCTTAATTAGCATATGTCTGTTTGAAATTCATGAAACTTCAACAACCATTTAATTGGTTGGTAAGTGCTATAGTCCTTGTGGTGCTGAGATGTTAAAAGGTTGTCTGCCAGGATATGAAAAGTATTTGTCACTTCTTCCTATATGCATTTTAATTTACAAACAATAAATGTCATCCCAAAGCTTGTAGGCAGTGATACAACACTGTCCATCAAAATGATAGGATGTAAAATAATGTGATTATTTCTTCGGCAAGTTATGAAATTTGAAACATTTTTCTCTTTTTTTATACTTCAACAAATAATCTAGTCTCAAAAGCATTCTATGGGAAAGAAAGACTTCAATTATTTTGCTTATACAATTAAATATGTTAATATGAAACTTTTTTTGTTATTGGTAATGGACTGGAACATTGGTAGATCAGAGATTCTGTTATGCTCAAGCATCTCGAAATACATTCTAATTCATTCATTCATTGCACAAGTATGGGTGGCTTCTCAACATATGTGAATAGCTTCTTCCATTAATAAAAAATACAAGTGTCACTTGTGGGGTGTGACTTTGCTATATTGTAATGATAGTTGTTCCTCCATACTTACAGAGGTTTTTTCTCTTTTAAGAGAAAATACTGGCAACTGAAGCATCTGTTGTTTCTTTGTCAGTGGTATTGATTTTAGATTTACTGCTACTTGAGTCTTTTTATGTCCATTTTTGTGCTAATGAAGAAATTGCACTGCAGGTACGGTGAGTTATGTTAGAACCAATAATCTCATCAAGGGTCTCTTAGGATTGTTTTGTTTTATTTTTTAAACAATCAACACACTTATATCTCATATGTGTGTTAGTATAGATTCCATACCAGTACATAATATCCTATCCTAATGTCGTGGTTTGCTGCAAAAAGAGATGTTGCTAAAAAAAATCCAGATATATTTGTATTTTAGCATAAGAGGAACAAGCTGTGCATTATAACTTTTATGCATTTTATTTTAAAATATAAAGGTGTAGCAACTTATAATATGTTGATGCAGGACAAGTGGTAATCTTAAAGTCAATGGGCTCAGAAAAATGCAGCTCTGATTAGAGTTGCACTGTTCACAACCATTAAAAATATGAGTGTGTCCTTGTTAGAGTACTAGAACAGTATTTTAAAGCAGTTATAAAGAGTTTGTAAGGTTGGTTGGGTATAAGCACTATCCCATCAAGGCCCATGTCACTTGCATAACCATATTCCAAACTACAGTTTCAAAAATGTGATATCAATCCATGCTACAGAAGGGCTTCATTGAGGGAACAACTTCTCTGGATTCTATGCAGTTTATGAGTAACAACTGCATAATGTATCTGAAGAAGTGTGTGTGCACACGAAAGCTTTTGCCCCCCCCCCCCCCCCCGGGAGGAAAAAAACCATACTTGGCTTTAAAATGTACCCCGTGTTCTTCGTCAGACATGGAGATCCAAGTATCTAGTCACGAAACGCTGCACCTGCCACTTAACAATTAGCCCACTACAGTTCACAGCAAGTTCAATTGGGGTGGGTGGGGTGTGTGGATTAAAGTTCTCTCTCTCTTCCACTAAAAGAGCTTAGAAAAATTAATAAAGGCCAAAGACAAATATCGTTAGGAAGGCATAACTTCCCTTGGCAAGATATTTTATCATTTCCATCCCCTTTTCTTTCAGCACTCTAACTGAAAACGTGCCAAAGAACACTTCAAAGGGGTTTGGGTTAAGGTCGCATTTAGTAAAAATAAAATAAAATAAAATAAAAAGAATAATACGTCCTTGCCACATTTATTTCTCTTATTACTATTCTTTGAAATGAAGAAAACTAGCCCCTAGGCACCATCCCAATCTAATTCCTCAATCCACTGACAGCAGTGCAGGGTAGGCGAAAAAGACCCCTTCTCAATAGCCAATCAGAGAAGGAGACAAAATTTCCTACCCAGTCCCCCATTAAACTGGGCAACCAACCTGTGTTCACACTACATACAGGGCGGGCAGGTGGGCCGAGCATGAGGCGATAAACGGACAACTGACAGCTCCACCCCCCTTTGTAATTGACACGGCACCGCAGTCTCCCCTGTTCCTCCTCATGAGGGGGCAAATGCGGCCCGCAAGAGGCATGCCGTGGGCTGTCTCTTGCGAGCCGGATTATCTTGAATAAAACTTTGTTGGTCTTAAAGGTGCCACTGGACTTGAGCTTTGAACTGCATAATGAGTACAACTGCTGTAAGTAAAGAGCCAGGCACCAAAGCCTTATGAAACAGGATGGTTTCAGGAGGGCAGCTGTGTTGGACTGCAATAAAAGAGCTAGAGGAAAGTCCATAGCACCTTAGAGACCAATAAGATTTTGGGGATATAAGCTTTTGGGAGTGAAAGCTTCCAGCACCAGATACAATTATGTCTGACAAAGGGAACTTTGACTCTCAAAAGCTCATACCCTGAAAATCTTGTTGGTCTCTAAGATGCTAGTGGACTTGAATTTAGCTCTCATGAAACAAGATGTAATTCTTTTCCCATTAAAACATTTAACATTTCCTGCCCTTGTTTCTAGACTTTCTTTCTGATGTACAACCTCATGTTACTCAAATTTAAGACAGGGACAATTCATATTTGCCAGTGAAGCATTCAAAAAGTGAACTTATCTTCTCTGCAATGCCATTTATTCTTGCAAGCATTCCATATGATAGCATGGATCTTTGAAATTTTGAAGGAGAATTATCTTGAATAGTTTCCCATCTGCACTGTAGTAGCATTCAATTTTATGGCTGATTAGGAAGATGCCTGTGACACATGAGCCTAGTTTACTGGCTTGCTTCAAAATTATCATGGGCAGGTCACACATAATCTAACATCAGGAACTTTTTGCATGTATATGACGTTTTGCAAACAGTGCATAAACAGTGCACTGGGGGCATTCAGTGGTCACCATAAATCAACATGGTTCATCATATCAACATATGTTCAGAATTGACTGAATCATGCAGTTTCTAGGGAACTGTGTAATACCAGTATTCATCAGCTAACAGTATTTAACTTGGAGCAATCACCAAATAGTAGTGCCCCAGCTCCTGCTGGGCTGCTGCCGGAGGCTGCTGCCAACTGGGCTGCAGCTGCAGGCCTTGGACACCACCGAGCCACCACCACAGGCCCCTTGCCACTGCTGGGCCACCTCAACAGACCCCTGCCACTACTGGGCTGCCACTGCTGCCCTCAGTCAAGGATCCTCACTGCCACCAGGTGCCGCTGCAGGTCCCCACTGCTTCCGGAGTGTCACTGATGAACCACACTGTCACCAAAGTTCTCTGTCACCACTGAGCCACCTCAACAGGCCCAACCACAGTTGGGCTGCCAAAGCAGGTCCCTGCTGCCAAAAGATATTCGCCACAGCCAAAATCCTCACTGCTGCCACGCTGCCAATCTTCAGCTGCAGCAGGTAAGCTGCAACACCACTAGCCCACCTGAGCTTCCCCAAAGGGTTGAGCCTTGAAGCAAGGAGTGGAGCTTCTTCCCTTTGAAAATACAAGGCAGCAACTGAACAGGCAGAAGCAGAGCTGGCCATTAAAAGTCCACCCCACCCCCCACTAAGGTCTGGATGCTGTGTCTCAGCATCTGAGCCAGCTCTTCCTCCTTCAAAGGAGGCAAAGTCAGCCCCTGGCAGTACAGCTGTTGGCTGTCTGCCGGGTGGAGCCAGATTCTAGGGAACTGTGGAATATTAGTATTCATTAGCTAACAGTATTTAACTTGGAGCAATCTACCACCACTAGTGCAAGAGCTCACAAAGCATTTGCTATCCAGTTTAGAACACCAAATTAACCCAAATTTGGCCCTGGTCACACGGGCCG
>NW_015173169.1:515685-518530 GCF_001447785.1 Gekko japonicus
CGTGACTAATGCTCCGTGTGACCGCAGCCTTCATTAAGTTTTGAAAAAAACTGAACTCTTAAAAGGACAAGTAACCCAGCTTCCTCACCCCTTCTCCCATGGTGAGATGACACATCACCTAAGGTATCTATGTAAGAGCTTCCACCTTTTCAAAGTGAATGTTGAATGTGTATCCTGGAAATGGCCAGAGCATAACTAAAAATACATTTACAGGCAATGAAAAAATTCCAGAACAGTTCTTCAAAAGTAGCAGGATGTTAATTCATATATTGATGGAGGTATCCAAAAGAACAAAAGATCCCTGCCTGAGAAACTGAGAAACTAAACATAACCAATAAAGACTTCCAGAATTTTCTGTGAGCTGACTGATGATTTCCCAGTAGTAGCAGGAGAGGGATCTCATGGGCTATACAGAAGAATCTCTAACCGTTTTAAAGAAGCCCATGGTCAGATGAGAAGATCTGAGAATTCTTTTGGAGGAGGCAGGTATGTCAGACATGCCGGAGGAAGGACACCAACAACATGGGATACATGGGAGGAAGTGGTGTAGCATGATGCAAGTGGCTAGAGAGTAGGTTCCAGTCCCCAACCACAAAAGAAGCTAAAAATCAAGCAAATGCAGCCATAAAAATGTGTGAAAGATGGGAAAATCAGGAGCTGATAAGACCAAGAAACCTCAAACTGAGCCCTCTTCCCTTAAAAGTTACTTCTCAACTGGGGAAAGTAAAAATCAATGGAGCCCTGTACAAGCATGAAACAAAATGGTGGCCGCAAAAAAAGACAGTGAAAGGGGAGGAAGTTCCTATCTGCAGAAAAGATTTAGAAACTTTCACAGAAAATATTTTGAATAGAATTGCCCAACTTCTTGATCCATTGACTGTCCAATTAAGAAAAAACAAAAGAAACTTCAAAGTCAGTTAGTGAAACTGCAGAAACAGCAATGGAAACAGCCTTACCTTACAAAAGGATGTTAATGGATAGCAAAAAATAAATAAAAATTAAGACATAATAAGCGCAGGAGAACACTCTTATGCTTCATGGGTTCAGAGAAAAGAGGAGGGCTCAACAAACTTAACTATCTTTGTGGCTTCCTGGATGGGAAGCACAAATCTTGAGGAAGGGGTAGCTCCGGTCATTGAAAGAACATATAGGATCAGCACCCTTTGTAGATCTAACAAGTTTCCTCATGACATCTTGATCACACTTCCTTGCCATCATACAAAAGACAAAATATTGAAGGAAGCAGAGATCAATGGAGCAGTTCCATGTAAGGAAAATAAAATCCATATCTTCCTAGATCTCTCAGCAGAAATGCTGCAGAAAAGGAGACTAATGAAGCTATGACAGACAGGCTGTCATTCTCCCCACTCTGAGGCAGATTTTCCCCACCAAAATTCTTAGTTCAGTTCAGGTCTTGAGCTAGCCCCCTGTAGTGTGATAATGCTGCAGTTTTTATAAATCGGAATGTCCCACCCTGCTAGGGAGTTAGGCTAGAGGAGTATGTCTGCTGATTGTGTGTGTTTGAATGTTTAGATTGCTAGGTGTTTAGTTTTAAAGCTACCCCAGTTAGAGGTCAGGTTGATAGTCCTGGGGTAGTACTGTGGTAGACTGTGTTGGTCACAGATTTTTAGTGCAACTACTAGGGATTTTTTACAGTAGAGTAGGTAGTTGTTGTTAGTTATTAGCATCAGGAATATAAAATTGTGTCCAGCTCTTGTTGGAGGGCTAGCATTTAGTTAGCCACTAGTGGTCTGAAGTGTCTACGTAGACCTGCTGTGGCAGCAATGCCTGGACAACACATTCTGGTGCTCATGGGGAGGGAAAAGTTTAGCGGTGGACCCAGACAGTATATTAAGGGAAGGATGCTGTGAAATAGAATGGCTCAGCGCCCTTCCAGCCTGCGGCCCATCCCAAGGGTTGTCGGCAATGGGGCCAGGATTGGTAACCCTCCTCCGGCATTGGTGTTGTGCAATGCCAGATCTATTAACAATAAGACCACAGTCCTTTGGGACTTTGTGCTGGAACAACGAGGTGACCTGGCGTGCATGACCGAGACCTGGGTGTGGGATGGGGAGACTGTGGCTTTTTCCCAGCTTGCCCCACCGGGAATGGAGACAGTACTGGTCGCTCTTACTGATGACCTCAGAAGGCATCTGGATCGGGGCAGTGTGGTGGCACTGTTGTTAGATCTGTCGGCCACGTTCAATATTGTTGACCACCAGTTGCTGACCCACTGCCTCGCCGACATGGGGATTCAGGGGCTCGCCCATCAATGGCTTGCCTCTTTTCTTCAAGATCAGGGACAAAGGGCGGTGATAGGGGAACAGCAGTCCCGGAGACATCCTCTTGAATGTGGGGTGCCTCAAGGGGCGATGCTTTCCCCGATGTTGTTTAACATGTACATGCGCCCCCTTGCCCAGATTGCCCAGAGGTATGGGCTTGGGTGTCATCAATATGCATATGACACCCAGCTCTATCTGATGTTGGGCAGCCGGTCAGATTCCAGCCCAGAAGATCTGCACCGGGCGTTGCAAGCCATGGCTGGTTGGCTCCGACTCAGCTGGTTGAAGCTAAACCCAGCGAAGACGGAGGTCCTGGGCCTGAGTCGGTGTGGTATGAGGCTGGGTCTCCCTCTCCTGACCTTCGATGGGGCGCCTTTGATGCCAGAGCCAGAGGTTAGGAGTTTGGGAGTGCTCCTGGACTCCTAGTTAATTATGGAGGTCCAGGTGACAGCCACGGTTAAGTCGGCCTTTTACCATTTTCGGCTGGCTGGGCAGTTGGTCCCTTTCCTAGACTGTGATGACCTGGCCACAGTGATCCATGCGATGGTCACCTCGAGGTTAGA
>NW_015173169.1:518730-520303 GCF_001447785.1 Gekko japonicus
TGCTGGTTCTTACCTTTAAAGCCCTAAATGGCCAGGGTCCGACATACCTAAGGGACTGCCTTTCCCCATATATTCCCCAACGGGCACTACGGTCGGGGACGCAACATCTCCTGGTGACCCCAGGCCCCAAGGAGGCCAGGTAAGCTGTAACCAGGGCCAGGGCCTTTTCGGTGGCGGCTCCTACCTGATGGAATGAGCTCCTGGAGGAGATCCGGGCCCTGCGGGACCTTGTGCAGTTCGGCAGGGCCTGCAAGACAGAGCTCTTCTGCCAGGCTTTTGAGTAGGAGCCGCCACTATCTTTACCATCACCACCTTTACCATCGTTATCAACTGGCCCTGTGAGGAGTGAATGACAGCGCTGCGTGGAGCTGGCACCATTGAATTGGGAGTACCATCTTTGAGATGCCATCTTTTATTGAAAACTGATTGGAACATCTAGAGCACTTGGAATATTGTAAATGATTGTTTTTATGTTGTTTTTAACTTGTTTTATGTATTGGCATTTGCCCTATCTGTGAGCCGCTCTGAGCCCATTTGCGGGGAGGGAGGGCTATAAATTAAAATAAATAAATTCAAATAATAACTAAATGAAAATAATAAATAAATAAATTTTGTCCAGCCCAGGAATTTGTCAGGAGAAAACAGGAGCCCTCTTTCTAGATCCCTTGAAATGGCACTGGAGACTGTGTACAGTGAACAATAATAAAGATTTTATTTAAAAGGCAGGGATGGTATAGGGTGGTCAGGAACTTGAAAGGTTGAGGTAAATGTTGCTGTAAAACAGTATATGTTTCATTTGACAGACAAGATGTTGTTGTAGCAGCTTTATTTTCACAAATTCTTGGTTCTTATCAGTGAGAGATGGTTGACTGAGTACTTAAGTTTCAGTTACAATCTTTCTGCATATATTTTCCTATTAACTGTTTAGGTTTTCTAGAAAGGTCACTCTTTTTGTGTATCAAATTGTTTCCCCTTTTCTGAAATCACAATGTTGTCACGGTGCGTGGAATGCTGGCTGGCACGTCAGTGCCCAAAGGGAGTTAGAGTACCCACAGAAGACTGGAGTCCAGAACTTAGGTGCAAAGACAGTGAATTTATTCACACCCAGCCACCACCTATATACAGTTCTGAGTGTCAAAGTGCTCCACTGCAATCGATTCATGTGAGGGAGGGGAAAAGTCCACTGTACACTCTGTACATTTATACAACCTCTGGCCAATCAGCACACAGCTGATGCAATCCTCCTGCAATACTTTTAGTACCAGGCTGGACTGCCTCAAACCAGTTATGGCCAGCCTCCTTGCAGTCACATGCTACCTCTAGCTGTCACTTTACTTTGACACTAGATCAAACTCATCTAGGCCAGCCTTACCATTATAAGTGAATCACGACAAATGTGTCTTCTTTCTCCTGAGTAGTCTGTAACCGTTTCCTGGGACTGCCTCAGTGCGAATTCCCTGTATAAATGGACAGGATTTACATTTCTTTCCTGAAAATATAATCCTATTCCTTTTGGCCTGATTGGGAGCTTCAGCCTGCTAGTCACTCTTTACCAAAAATCTCAAACCCCAGT
>NW_015173170.1:0-5587 GCF_001447785.1 Gekko japonicus
CATTAATTTATTTTATTTTACTATTTTATATTTTGCGTAAGGCTATTGCTGTATGAGCAGTAGTAGACAGACAGAGATAGATAAATGGAAGGAGAATCTCAGTAGCTGGTCTGAGCAGCCTTTGGCTAGTGGATTCGATGCAGTCTCATATACACCACAAGAAAAAGTTAAAATGCATTCTATTAAAAACAACAACAGCACAGATGAGCTAGGCTACAGCAGCTTGCAAAGGCAGAATTTCTAGGAAAAATAGGAAGAAAAATACTACCTTGCTTACACTGGAAATTAGGATCACTCTGTCCTGTTAGCATCCTCCCATCTCCTTTGGGAAGAATCATCTTGGAAAGACAAGAGGCAGGACAGAGGATGTTCTCCATTCCCCCCTGGGTCGCTGCCCTGGACAAATGCATATGTGTGCTTCAATAAGGGGGAGGGACGCCTACAATCGGGACTGAAAAACTTGGCAGACTGCACGTGCACAGCACCATGGTCATCATTCAGAAACAGAACAATAGAACCAAGTATCCTAAATGCATCAATCCCGCCCTGAAAACAAGACTGGGGGTGGATCTAGCCCTGAGTGTCCTACGGTGCAAGGGCTTCTGGTTCCCTCTGTCCTGGGGCAGCCCCCCCATTCTGTTCTTGGGGAGGGGGGACTCCTAGGAACAGGATTGGCAGGAGCATTTTGGCCTGCTGTGGAAGGAGAGAAATGAGAAAGCCACACGCTGCAGGCAGAAGTCCTTGCACCCCTGGAAATGCTGCAGGGGATCCAAAATAAATTGTATTGTATTTTATGGTTAGGAAGCAACATGCTGCACAACCATGAATGGGTTGATGGACAGAACATGAGCCAAACTGGGGGGCATTTGAGAATTCCTAAGAATAGCTTTCTTGATGAAAAGAATTAAGGCTACTTTTGGACAGGGCTACTCTGAGAGTACTACTCTGAGAGAAAGCTGCGGTGGCTCAAGTGGTTAAGATGCTGAACTGCAGGCTGTGGAAGGTCAGTAGTTCAGCAGTTCGAGACCCAAGTTGCCACATGACGGAGTGAGCTCCTGTGTCTAGTTCCAGCTCCTGCCAACCCAGCAGTCTGAAAGCAAGAAATTGCAAGGAGATGAATAGGTACCATTTCGGTGGGAAGGTTCCGTGCGCCTTGGTGTCTAGTCATGCCAGCCACATGACCACGGAAACGTCTTCGGACAGTGCTGGCTCTTCGGCTTTGAAACGGTGATGAGCACCACAACCCTAGAGTCGGACTCGACTGGCTTTCGAGCAAGGGAACCTTTACCTTTACTCTGAGAGTAGCTTTTGGGGGAACTATTTCCTTGGTTGACCTGACTATAGGAATAAACAGGAGTTTCTTGGGGGATTGCCATTGGTTCAGCTACTTTGGTGTAGCAGAAGGCCTCGTCGAGTCTTGGACCAGTCAGCTGACTGCTCTGGCGCAATGGGAAATCTGAACTCCATGGGCAATTCTTGCCTAAATTAAGAAAATAGAGCACACTTGTATGGAAGGACCAATTGTATTTAGATTTTTTTCTTGGACAGAACCCCAAGGAGCCCGTCCCTCAGGAGCAAACTCTGACACAGCGGCCCCAGTCACACGGGAGGTTTTGGCCCCGGACTCGACTGGCTTTCGAGCAAGGGAACCTTTACCTTTACTCTGAGAGTAGCTTTTGGGGGAACTATTTCCTTGGTTGACCTGACTATAGGAATAAACAGGAGTTTCTTGGGGGATTGCCATTGGTTCAGCTACTTTGGTGTAGCAGAAGGCCTCGTCGAGTCTTGGACCAGTCAGCTGACTGCTCTGGAGCAATGGTAAATCTGAACTCCATGGGCAATTCTTGCCTAAATTAAGAAAATAGAGCATGCTTGTATGGAAGGACCAATTGTATTTCGATTTTTTTCTTGGACGGAACCCGTCCCTCAGAAGCAAACTCTGACACGGTGGCCTCGGTCACATGGGAGGTTTTGGCCCGGAAGAGGGACGGATCGGGGGCGCAGCAAACGGGCGCGATCAAACTGCAACATCTGGGAAGCGGTGTACACACGTCCCTGATCCGTCCCTTCAGGCAAGTAACGTGGAGCAAAAAAGAACCTGCAAAAGGGAAGGACTTACCTGAAACGCCGCAGCAAGTGCGGCCGTCGGATCGCTGGAGCACCCGTCTTTAGGAGCATTGGAGGCTCCCAGCTGAACTGCACATGTGCGCACATGTGCAGACAGCGGCCTCGCGCTCAATATCTTTTTTTTCTCTCTCTCTCAAGTGTGACATCTTATGTACTTTAGAGAGTTGGCTGCTCCAGTGGTCAGTTGCTATGAAACCAGGAAAGGAATAAAGGTGTGAAGGAATCTGTTGCTATATTGTGGAGGGCCCAAATGAGGGAAAGGCTTAGCAGGTGGCTAGGTATCATCTACCGTGAGAGATCATCTACATCATCTGATGTGGAAACCAGAAAAGCAACACTGTACACAGGAGAACAGGGGGTAACGCTGGCTGGAGAACAAGCGCTAGGGCATGATTATTACTCTGATACTCCCTGCTGGGCCTGTCCACAGAGACTTGGTTTGGAGCCAGGTGGTGCTGGTGATGGTGG
The DNA here is from genome assembly GCF_001447785.1 of Gekko japonicus. Classification (NCBI taxonomy): domain Eukaryota; kingdom Metazoa; phylum Chordata; class Lepidosauria; order Squamata; family Gekkonidae; genus Gekko; species Gekko japonicus. Next base: position 2,596 of record NW_015173170.1, read on the forward strand.
GGGGTTGTTTTCTTTTTCCTCTCTCTCCTCAATGTAGAGGACCCAAGTGTGAGACTGTGGGTTCTTACTAAGCTCCATACAACAAAAACATGAGAAAGCATTTTCTTATTGAGGATATGACCTCTCAAATTAGTGTGCAACAGAGGTTCAAATGTTGAACGGGGAATTTGAAGATCTCAGTTCAAATCCCTACTCCTTTATGAAGCTCACTTGGTGACCTTCAGCCTGTTCCTCTCCTACAGCTAATGTACTTCACAGGGTTATTATGAGGGAAATCATTAGGGGGAAGGCTATGTATACTGCCCTTGTCTGTTTGGAGGAGACATGGGCCAATGTGCAGAAAGACAGATAGGTTGTCCATCTGTAGATCATCACCAGAAGCTTTGGAATATAAACCCCAATGGGTATATTTCCCCCCTGTTTTTGTAGGAACCAGACGGAAGATTCAGTCTTTGTAGCATGGTCAACACTAATTCTGTTTCAAGAGGTGCTTTTGTAGGCTTCACTTCACTTTGTAAGAAGCCACAAAGAATTGGAAGGCAGTCTAGGAACACTTCTGATCAGCACAGGCCTTTTTCCTTTCTAATCAAACAATTGTCAGCAGACCTGAACGTGAACTTCTCCATTTCAAAGCCACCCCCCCCATACTTCCCCTCTCTCTCTCTCTCTCAAGTGCGACATCTTATGTACTTTAGAGAGTTGCTGCTCCAGTGGTGATTTGCTATGATACCAGGAAAGGAATAAAGGTGTGAAGGAATCTGTTGCTATATTGTGGAGGGCCCAAATGAGGGAAAGGCTTAGCAGGTGGCTAGGTTATCATCTACCATCAGAGATCATCTACATCATCTGATGTGGAAACCAGAAAAGCAACACTGTACACAGGGGAACAGGGGGTAACGCTGGCCGGAGAACAAGCGCTAGGGCATGATTATTACTCTGATGCTCCCTGCTGGGCCTGTCCCCAGAGACTTGGTTTGGAGCCAGGTGGTGCTGGTGATGGTGGGGGGGACTGAAGGGTAATAATGACCACCTCCCATTTGATGGTGGCTGGGACACAGCTGAGGCCTTTGAGGGGTTTGATGCTCCCCTCATCATATTGACACCAAGTTTTCACTTGGTGTAGTGGTTAAGAGCACGGATTCTAATCTCGAAGAACCGGGTTTGATTCCCCACTCTTCCACATGCAGCTGCTGCTGTGACCTTGGGTCAGTCATAAGTTCTTTCAGAGCTGTTCTCTCAAGGGCAGTTCTTGAGAGAGCTCTCTCAGCCTCACCTGCCTCACAGGGTGTCTGTTGTGGAGAGGGGGGAAGGGAAAGGAGATTGTAAGCCGCTCTGAGACTTCTCTGGGTAGTGAAAGGCGGGGTACAAATCTAATCTTCTCCTCTTCCTCCTCCTCCTTCTGAAAATTGACTCTGCATATGTGCAAGACAAGAGTCACTGGGAAAGGCAATAATGCTAGGGAAAATGAGGTAGCAGGAAAAGAGGAAGGCCCAACGTGAGGAAGCTGCGAGGGCCCTCAGTATGCAAGACTTGAGCAAGGCCGTTAATGACAGGATGCTTTGGAGGTCATTAATTCGTAGGGGTCCCCATGCCGGAAGCAGCTTGATGGCACTTAGCACACATACACACACTCACAAAAGGCAAGCCAGTATTCATCCCTTTTAAAAATATGTCCTTTCCCCCCCAATATTCACACATGATACCCATAATTGAGGGTTTGTCCATCAGTATTCTCATATGCTTGTACCAAAAGAGAGTGGGACATGCCCGTATAGTGATAAAAACGCAAAGCACAAAAGAACTAGAGGTTTCAAATTAAAAAAAAGAGTTCACTGTGGAGATCTAAAATGAGAATCACTTTGACCCCTATGTGAATAAGTGTTGAAACATTGGCTACAGTATGTCACTTCCAAACAATTTGTTAATAGGACATAAAGTAAAGGTAAAGGTTCCCTTGCTCGAAAGCCAGTCAAGTCCGACTCTAGGGTTGCGGTGCTCATCTCCATTTCAAAGCCGAAGAGCCAGCGCTGTCCGAAGACATCTCCATGGTCATGTGGCCGGCATGACTAAACACCAAGGTGCACGGAACGCTGTTACCTTCCCACCGAAGTGGTACCTATTTATCTCCTTGCAATTTCTTGCTTTCAAACTGCTAGGTTGGCAGGAGCTGGAACTAGAGACGGGAGCTCACTCCGTCATGCGGCAACTCAGGTCTCGAACTGCTGAACTACTGACCTTCCACAGCCTGCAGTTCAGCGTCTTAACCACTTGAGCCACCGCGGCTCCACTAATAGGACATACAACGAATGAAATAAGCAGTTATGCCCCCATCACTTTCAGTCATAGACTAAATATTCAATAATTGAAATTCACAGTATATCACATCTGAACAAAGAATTAGTGAGTCATCCAATGAGCAAGACACACAGTGAAGAAATTGCAATTCACAATAATAGTGCATCTAAACCATGAATCAGTAAGATGTCCAAGGAATGAGATACTCTTGTTTCAAAAACACCATCCTCAGAAAACATAAAAGCCCGTATCCATCTTGAGTCATCTGATGGAATCATTATAGCTTTTAACTTGAATAGGCTCTAAAAGCAATTCACATTGTGCTCATATGTCAAAATCAAAAGAATTCTTCTAACTGGGTTGATATCGTACTATAGATGTGGTGTAGCAATGATTCACAATGGACTGTCCTTGAAGGAAAATCCAGTTCAAAATGATTCCTATAGCACGATGATAGAAGAGAAGAAGAAGAGATTGGATTTATGCTCTGCCCTTCACTTGGAGTCTCAGAGCGGCTTAACACTCCTTTCCCTTCCCCTACCCACAACAGACACCCTGTGAGGTAGGTGGGGCTGACAGAGCTCTGAGAGAAACTGCTCTTTCAAGAACAGCTCTGACAGAACTATGGCTTGTCCAAGGTCATCCAGCCAGGTGCAAGTGGAGGAGTGGGGAATCAAACCTGGTTCTCCCAGATTAG
>NW_015173170.1:6227-8141 GCF_001447785.1 Gekko japonicus
AAGGACAGGGTATAAATCCAATCTCCTCCTCCTCCTGTATACCATGCTCTGTGTTCTAAGTATTTAGCCTTTACACCAGAATGTCAGTAAGGCTCAGTTCTTGTTTCATTGTAAAAGGCACAAACCATATCAGCAGAGTTTTCTTTCTGTACCGTTAGGACTCAGTTCATGATGACAGCTTGAGTGAATGGCAATGTAAAAGAATCTGGCAGTGGGGCCCGGACTCTTTACTACCTGCACCACTTGGTCAGCTTGTAGGCAGAAGTACTGCCTGGCCAGACGAGGAGGAGGAGTTCGATTTATACCCCGCCTTTCACTCAGAGTGGCTTAAAATCTCCTCCCCCTTCCTCTCCCCACAACAGACACCCTGTGAGGTAGGTGGGGCTGAGAGAGCTCTGAGAGAACTGTGACTGACTCAAGGCCACCCAGCTTACTGCATGGGGAGGAGTGGGGCATCAAACCCTGTTTTCCAGATTAGAGTCTGCCGCTCTTAACTACTACACCAGACTGGCTCTTCCCACTGCAGGCCGTCCACCCTGTCCCCGAGGGTCCCTTGATGCCCAGGAGCAGAGTGTTGAGGGCCTCGATGGACTGTAGCAGGAGAAAGAGGTGGAGAAGGTCCTGCTACATCAGCTTCCCTCTGCTGATGGTTCTTTACAGATTAATAACTGTGGCAGCAGGTATTCAAGCCATCAGCGGGCAGTGCAGAAACAGGAGTTCCCCACTTCCCTCTCGTGCTGCAGCCCATTGAACCACACCCACAAGGGTTGTTTCTAGTGGAATGGCAGAATCAGTGGAAATTGTCGTACCCCCACGTTTATGCAAATGGAAATACCATTCTGTCAGAGGAAATGTGTAGTTAGACATATGCCTCTGGGTATCGAACAGTCTCTGTAAGAAAGGAACACATCTCTCTTATATATAAAGCTCATTTCGTGTGAGACTTGCCTGAACGTTCCACACGCCTCCCTAGCCTTTGGGTCTGTGACCTGTTGCTCAGCATGGGGGCCAATCCCATGCCTGGATCGCCTCCCTCTGTCGCCTTGGTCCGCCCACAGACCCACCAGGCACCCTCTCACTCGCAGTTTGTGTGCAGCCGCTGGCCGGGAGCTGACCTGTCTACTCTGCCACGTTCTGTGGCTGTTCGGCACCCTCCCGGAGGGCTTCGGCCACACCGACCTGTCTCCCCTGCCACCTTCTGCAGCTGCTCGCCGCCCTCCCGGAGGGCCGGGTGCTATGTGGCCTCTCCGGGACCAGCGCACTTGGTGCCTTGCCCCACTGGTGCCTCCGCCAGATGGGGGGGAGTCAGGCTGGCCCACCTGGCCTCTTCCACCCACGGGGACCTTCACTGCGTTGGCCAGCCAGGACGCTGGGCGCCCTGTCACCGGAGGGCCGTGGCTGATCGCCCTTGGCCTCCAGTGAACTTGGGCCAGCGGCACCACCGCGCCCCTCCCCCCCTTCACTGCTCAGGTGCCCTGCCAACGCTAGCGCCCGCTGTCTCCTCCTACAGCGGACATAAGAACATAAGAGAACATAAGAGATGCCAATGTTGGATCAGGCCAAAGGCCCATCCAGTCCAACACTCTGTATCACACAGTGGCCAGAAATACCAGTGCCATCAGGAGGTCCACCAGTGGGGCCAGGACATTAGAAGCCCTCCCACTGTTGACCCCCCCAAGCACCAAGAAGACAGAGCATCACTTGCCCCAGAGCCCCTATCAAGTCCAACACTCTGTATCACACAGTGGCCAGAAATACCAGTGCCATCAGGAGGTCCAGCAGTGGGCCCAGGACATTAGAAGCCCTCCCATTGTTGACCCCCCCCAAGCACCAAGATGACAGAGCATCACTTGCCCCAGAGCCCCTATCTATACCTTGTGGCTAATAGCCACTGATGGACCTCTGCTCCATATG
>NW_015173170.1:8311-8516 GCF_001447785.1 Gekko japonicus
AATTTTTAAAAAGGGGCCGTGGTGGCTCAGAGGTTAAGACTTTGAGTTGCAGACCGGAAGGTCTGTAGTTCGGCAGTTCGAGACCCGAGTGCCGCATGATGGAGTGAGCTCCCCTCTCTGGCCCTAGTTCCTGCCAACCTAGCAGTTCAAAATTGCAAGTAGATAAATAGGTACCACTTCGGTGGGAAGGTAACAGTGTTCTGTA
>NW_015173170.1:10818-16942 GCF_001447785.1 Gekko japonicus
TGGCTATTAGCCACAAGGTATATATAGGGGCTCTGGGGCAAGTGATGCTTTGTCTTATTGGTGCTTGGGAGGGGGGGTCAAAAGTGGGAGGGCTTCTAATGTCCTGGCCGCACTGGTGGACCTCCTGATGGCACTGGTATTTCTGGCCACTGTGTGACACAGAGTGTTGGACTGGATGGGCCTTTGGCCTGATCCAACATTGGCGTCTCTTATGTTCTTATGTTCTTATGGCAAATTGAGGTTTATAAGATTATGCATGGGATAGAGCAGGTAGAGAAAGAGGTACTTTTCTTCCTTTCTCACAATACAAGAATTTGTGGGAACTCAATGAAATTGCTGAGCGGTCGGGTTAGAACGGATAAAAGGAAGTACTTCTTCACCCAAAGAGTGATTAACACATGGAATTCACTGCCACAGGAAGTGGTGGCGGCTACAAGCATGGACGGCTTCAAGAGGGAATTGGATAAGCATATATGGCACCTGATATTTTTGGCCACTGTGTGTCTGACAGTGTTGGACTGGATGGGCCTTTGGCCTGATCCATCATTGGCGTCTCTTATGTTCTTAAAGTAGAGGAGGGAAGAACAGTGTTGTAAGCTGCTTTGAGTCCCTTTGGGGTGAAAAGTGGGGAGTAAATATGTACATAAATAAAAATAAACCTAAACTTCTGGGGGCAAAAGTTCAAAACCATGATGTAAGTTTAGGAGCCCTAAAAATGTGGGTTAATTTGAAAAAAAAATTATGTATTTTCCTTTTTGCATTGCTTGGGAATTTCATCCAAAGCAGGCTTTCAGAGAGACGGGACAGCGGCAGCTGGCTGTGCCTTCAGAATCTGGCTGAATCAAAAGCTAGCGCTTTTCAGAATCTGATGGAGCCTTTACACAAAGCCAACCTGCACTTAAGGCACAGTGTTATGTATGGCTGCCGTTAATATGTCAGGAGCACACACACTTCTAGACACTGCAGCCTGAATCACTGCTACAGAATGGTGACTGAGGAGGGAGGGCCTGATTTGCCAGGGACAGGCGTGGTGACCCTGCATCTCCACAGGTAAGAGGTGTGCTGACAGAGGACTCTGGGTATGTGAACCAGACCATGCCCACTTGCCCACAGTAGTGCGTGATTAAGGTAGCAAGCTTTGGGGAATGGTGACAATTTCTTTGGAATTTCATCTGGTACCAAACTGGTGTTGGAATATACAAGGGCTATAGTACACCAAATTGAAGAAGATCAGAAGAACATCCTAACATCCTAAAGGCTGCTAGTTAGCATAGCTAGATTAGGGACTTCCCACAGTTTTAAATTATGTTCTTCCTGTCTCCTTATTGGCTCTTTGGAGACTTCCTGCTCCAACTCAGCCTTTCCCCTTTGTTCCTGTCTCTCACAGCAGTTAGTCAGTAAGCTAAGCCTCTCCCTCTCCTCTAGAGTTTATTTCTTCTTTAAGAAACCAAATTATTTTCTTTAAACAGTTGGTGCTCTGTTCCTCTGCATGTTTAAACTCTGCCAACAACTGGAAGTGGTATCATTGGGTTGGGGCAAGGCTTTAGGGTTCATCCAAAATTCTATGGTTAAACTAGGGGTCGTTTCGTAGAAAAAGAGCTAGGGGAACTCATTAGCATAACTCATTAGCATATGCCACACCCCCTGACATCACCGGAAGTGTGTCATAAGGCCACATCCCCTGACATCACCGGAAGTGTGTCATAAGGCCACATCCCCTGACATCATCGGAAGTGTGTCATGAGGCCACACACCCCGCCCCCAACGGTCCCGGCCGCCACCGCTGGCCTTGCAGCTCCACCGCCGAGCCCCATGAGGGGCCTGGCGGTGGACCTGCAAGGCTGGCGGGAGTGCAAGGAAGCCCCGCGAAGGCCCTCCCTGGCCCCAGGCAGGCAGGGGTGGGGAGAGGCAGGGAGGAAGCAACTTACCCTCCCTCTTCTCCTGCCTCCTCCTGGCTGAATGAGGGCCGGAAGCTGGGCGGCCGGAAGTAAGGGGCGGGGCTTCGTCATTTGCCCCGCCCCCGTACCTCACCCGGGGGAACTGCGATCCCCCGCGATCCCCCCCGAAATGACCTTTGGGTTAAACCATAGAGTGTCGTGCCAGTGTGTTGATGTCTCTTCTGGTTTTGTGCTGGAAGTGGTATTGTGCATCGGTACAGTTGACGAGCCCCCTCCCTGTGGGTCAGTCCTGGCAGGGAATGGTGCTTGGCTTTGTGCTTTAATCATCTCAGCCCTTCTCCCATTGGAGGCAGCATAGGGACCCACACAGTAGCAAAGAGAGTTGTAGAATTTGCCAAGGTCAAAGTCTCTCTGCTTCATCCATCCACTAAATTCAAGCTATTTTGCTGTCAAATTCACATAATGTCCTTTAAATTTTCAGGGCATTGACATACGTACAAGTGTGAGCACACACACACACACACACAGACAGAGAGTTTCAAAGCCAGACTGCTTACAGATGTCTTTATGATTTTCTCCCTCTCATTCTTGGCGAGAAAAGGGATTTCTTGGTGGCTAGGGGAGAAGTGATATTTTCTCCCATCTGTTGCTTTCACTTTGTCACCTGGCAGTGGTGTAGAACAGCCCAATTTGGACACATACTACACCGCTACATAATGCCCTTCCTTGGTGCCATCCACTCCTATTCTATCCTCCATAACGCTTGCAACTCATAGGAAGGACAGGTTACACATTGGCTGGCTCTCTCCCCCTTGGCTGCCTTGCTTCCTCAGGAAGAGTCCGGGATCCCAAGAGAGACCAAATTCATTCAGTCTAACCAGATGTTCTCCTTTTCAGATTGTTAAGAAGTCCCCGAGTCTGATCAGACTGAAAGAGCTTATGTTTTATTCTTCAAAACCACATGTTGTAATCACTCACCCTGTTTGTTTGTGGGGTTTTTTTACTATCTCACTCGTACTTCAGTTCTTTTTGAAACTGGCAGCCTACAGTGCCAGCAAGCCTTAGGAGGAAAGCTATAGCTTGTAAAAATTGTAAGCACTATTCCAGTCTAAGCCGCCAACCAAAGGGAGTTGGCTGGGTCCTGATGTTCAGGCTGGGGCTGATGTTTCTGTGTTTGTTTTTGGAGGGAAGAAAGTGTGCGGTGGCATGCATGCATGCATCCATCCATGGACTTTGTGGAATGTGATTCTTCCATTTCCCCCTCCTGTTTTAGTTCCCTGCCCTTTCCCCCAGAATTTTGCTCCTAGTAGTATGGATCAGCAGAGGGAAGGAGAAAATCTTTGGAAATCACTACCACCCAGGGGTCATTTCGTAGAAAAAGAGGTGCAGGAGCTCATTAGCATAACTTATTTGCATACACCACACCCCTGACATCACCAGAAGTGTGTCAGAAGCAACACCCACCACTCAGGCTCCAGTGGACTGTTTTGGATTGCTCGCTATTGGGTGGGGGGAATGTGCAGATCTGCCCTCACAGAAGAGGGAGATCTTGTACCTGAATAAAACTTGGCCATGAAGGTGCCACTGGACTGCTTTGGATTGCTAGCTATGGGGGGGGGGGGCGGTGAGGATAAACGTGCAGATCTGCCCTCACAGAGGAGGGAGAGCTTGTACCTGAAGGCGGGCGGGGGGCTCTACAACTTACCTGGCTGTTTCTTGCTCCTTGTGGCCCGACTGAGGGCTGCTGGGAGCAGGGGGTGGGGCTTGTTCCATGTGCCCACTCCCTGGGCTCCTTACTACCAGAGTTCCGCTCCTGTGTGCTCCCGCAGGAAATGACCCCTGCTATCACCTCTTCCAGAACTGCATGGTTGGATACATGCTAGAAGCTATAGTTTAGAAAGCTTTGGTGGAGCTCTTAACATAGAAACACATGTACACAATTTTGGTTTGAGCATACGAAGCTGCTTGTATTGATTTATGTCACTGACCCATATAGCACAGGATTGGCTGACCAGCAGCATTTGTCTAGGAGTTTGGATAGGCTTAAAGGTGGGCAAAGGCGTGTTTGGTTATGTGCAGGGCTGTTCTTCTAACACAGCTCCAAATTCCATCCTTACAGAAGATCAAAGAGGCATAGAGACAGAGGTGCTTTTCACATCAGGACCAGGTTGTATGGTTTCTCCATTGCTGGGGTGCTTGCTGATAATGCACAGTGGCGATGGGGCTGCCAAATGATTGGTTTACCTGCAGCTTCTCTGCCCCAGTCCCCTTGGCAGCAGCCATGCCTCCCTTACCACTGGGGCTTTTGCAACTTTTTAAAAAGCAGCACTATAATATCATTATATCAATATAATGATATAACCGCATGTGTAACTGGGTCTCTTTATACCGAGCTTTCTTTCTTTCTAAAAAAGTAAATCTCTTTTGCTGTTGTATAACTTTCTCCTTATATTTCCACAAGGGAAGAGGCAAGAGACTTACTTTTTGCAAAAATAATGAAAGTTGAGAATTCAGAGAACCTGTTAAACATATTGTTACAACAATATAGTGATATAACACTACTCTAGTACTGATTTTAAAAAATAGAGTGCCCCCCCAGTGGCAGGGAGAGGAAATAACTGCTGTGAGAAAATGGCTTGAAAATCTGAATGGTTGCACCCACGCAGCAGCCATCATGGCTTTCCCAAAACACTGGAGTGAAGCAGTTTTGAGAAAGACAGGAGAAAAGCTGAGGAAACCTTGGGCAGCACATGAGTACAACACAATGCTGCAGGAAGCAGTGGGGGAAAACCCTCTTTCCAACATTAAACCCAGGGTTGAACCCATGTGGAAATGTCCAGAGACTCTAGATACTATAAATAAAGTTTTGTTGGCTTTACTCAGAGGGAAAAAAAGGAAACATTTCTCATAGATCTCTATTTTGCATTGCAAAATCAGACATCAGTTTTTCAGCTACCACAGTGGTTTACTTCCTAGCTCACGAAATTGTTACCAACCATCTTTTGATCTATAGGGGTGATGTCTCACTCAGAGTACACTACCTGTTGTTTACCTGGGACAACCCAGTGACTCCAGCTCCAAATCCCCAAATTACAGTGCAATCCTACACAGAATTACTCTAGCAAAAGGCCATAGAAATCAATGGGCTAGAATGGAGTGAAATCTGCAGAGGATTGTACTGCCAGTTACCTAATAAGCAACTAAATTTCATTGAAATGAAACTGGCTACAGATTATATCAACCCGAGGGCATGTTGGCAACAGGTCAGGTTTATGTTGCAATATGATACATAATATGATAGGCTGATGTTAACTTAGGTTCATATGTGACATCTACTTCCTGGGTTTCTATTGACTGGAGATGCTGAAGATTGAACCTGGGACCATCTGAATGCAGAGTGTGAATTCTTCACACTAGCTAGGTAATGGCCTTGGGTCTTGTTTCCAAACTGATACCACAGATAAAGATGTGGAGTTGAACCTGCATGAACTCAGGGTTCCTTAGGAAAACGGAATGTCAAACCAGTTGGTCTGGAGTAGAGATACATCTATGGTGTGCATCTGGCTAGGCTAGGCACGATCTCTCAACTCCCTGTCTGTAAAAGGGAGATTTTGACAATAAGCAATAAAGACTGGGAAAAGTACAGACCAGACCAGTTAATATTGATCAAGTACTTTTTAAAATATAGCTGTTAAAAATCCAGTTTAGTCAATGCTTCCTCTAAGCTGTGGGGTCGTGTGAGCAAAAATTCTATTTTGTGAGCTACTTGCATTGAAGTTGTGAGTGAGTGATTTGGCTACTGCATAAAGTAGTTTGCTCTGGAGCCATCCTTCCTGAGCTAAGGCAAAAATGTGTGAGCCAGAGGCTAAAAAACTGTGACCTAGCTCACACTGACTCACCTTAGAGGGAACACTGCTCACAATGTGATTTAAGAGTGGTAAAATATTGACCATGGATAATCTAGATAGATGAATTAACTGAGGGTTAATTTTTCTTACACAGTCAGGCTTATTATATGGAACAAAAGGTCACTTTTCTCTTTGTCCCTTTTCTCTGACTGGTTCCAAATTCCTCCTCCAGCATCCAGATGATTTGTCCGCTTATGTTCAGAAGAGCCAGTTTGGTGTAGTGGTTAAGAGTGGCGGATTCTAATCTAGAAAACTGAGTTTTATTTCCCACTTCTCCATATGCAGCCAGCTGGGTGACCTTGGGTCAGTCACAGTTCT
>NW_015173170.1:17030-17260 GCF_001447785.1 Gekko japonicus
ACTCCGAGTGTAGGGCAGGGTATAAATCCTCCTTTTCCGCCTCCTCCTCCTCCTCCTCTTTTTCTGAATTTAAGGGGGCAATTAAAAAAAGATGGTGGTCTGTAAGGGCAAGATGGATAACAAATTCTGGCAATATGCAGTGATCCCAACAACAAAAAAATTAGACAGCCTAGAAAGCAAAGTGTCAGAAAAATGTCAGCCTTTGGGGGCTGCTCTTACTGTACCAGGTT
>NW_015173170.1:20398-29280 GCF_001447785.1 Gekko japonicus
AATGAAATTAATACCATTCTCGAAACTGGGGACCTCCGGTAATGGCATGAAAAGAAGAGGATTTATAGTGCATGAACTGAGAGTATCAACAACAACCCGAAGGAGGATCTAACAAGCCGGAAGGAGAAGACAACAGAGGAAGCTCCTCCACGTCATGGGGACCTCCGGTAATGGCATGAAAAGAAGAGGATTTATAGTACATGAACTGAGCGTATTAACAACAACCCGAAGGAGGATCTAACAAGCCGGAAGGAGAAGACAACAGAGACAACAGAGGAAGCTCCTCCACGTCAGCGATAGTAAAAGTACCCAGCACGCAAAGAAGCGGTTCTGGATGTGCACAGAAGAGACCCTTTTTATTAACAGAATCTCAAAGGAACATTACTAACATACTAACAGAGAATACATGTAACAGGACTAAGAAAAGAAGTTTGGCAACACACAGAAGAAGCCCAAGAAGATTAATTGGACATTACTAACAGTTTAATTTACCAGTTTATATATCACTCAGCTTTCTCTTTCTCCCACTGTCTACCCTTCCCTTTTTTTCTTTTAAGCGAAATACCTCCCCTTTTTAGGGGAGCTAATAAAACCTTTATTAAAAAAAACAATTGTGCTGCAAGTGCAGGTTAATCCTAATACTATGGCCACGTGTTCCAGGGGGTGGGGCTGCCTACCGGCACCCGGGTGGGTTCGCTGTTCCCGGCTCTTTCCTCGGCGGTTCCTCTCTTTCCTCGGCGGTCCACTGGGGTCAGCGCCCATTTTGCGGCCAGTCCTTCTCGGCATATCTCTGCGATCTTCTTGGCGCACGGCCCGCGGTAGCCTCGGCCTGGCGGTGTCCGCATTTGGCTCCGCCGTGCCTGCGCCGCTCATGTTGCTGTGCGCTCCTCCATTGCTCCGCCTCCACTGCCGTCGAGCGCCAGATGCCGAGTGCTGGACGCTATTGTTCCATCGGCCACCAGGGATCGCCGCGCTGCACCACCACACCGCCGTCACCACCGTCGCCACCGCCACCGCTGAAGTTCCCACCACGTCCCCACTTGGAGGAGGGTGCCCCCTACCCTTCTAAGGGTAGGGACCCAATTTATCTACTTGCATTTAACTTTCAAACCACTGGGTGGGCGGGAGCTAGGACTGGGGCTGGGTGCTCACCCCAGCCGCGGTGGGTCTCGAACAGCCATAGGGCTGTTCGCTATGATGTTACTTGCAAGCGTTCTATTACTTGCGCCACTGCTCCCTTATAGTGCTAATTGGCTCAAACTTGGGGAGGGATTGCAGAGGTATGCTTCTGTTGACAGCAGTAAACAGTGTAAGAAGTACTGTTAGGTTGTTAATTACAACACTTTTTACGGATGTCAGTGGATCCCCGTAATCCCCCTCCCAGGTCTGAGCCAGTTTGCATTATATTCCACCTTGCCACCAGGAATATTGCCAAATGGAACATATAGGGCAGGGCCCCCCAACATTTTTGAGCCTCCAGGCACATTTGGATTTTTGCGAGGGGGGTGGTGAGCACTACCCCAAAAATGGCTACCACAGGAGGCAAAGCCAAATGTAACACCTCCCTCCTCACACTTCCTGAGATGAAGGAAAGCCTGAAGGGGGGATGGAATCATGGGATCACGCACTGACTATAGACAGTCCAGGGGCTGACCAGACCTTGGGATCCTCCAGTGCCCTTTCATTTGAATGAGGGCAACCAGTAATGAGTCCAGATCTTCAGTGGCCCCGCCCACTTTCTGAAATGCTTGACAGGTGCCAAGGGAAGTACTGGTGGGTGCCTCTAGCAAGGCATAAGGGGGAGCGACATTTTGCTCTGCAGCATTCACTTGCCTTTCTGTTGCTCCCTTCTGTGGCTTGCTCTCGTCTGTCCTATTTGCATAATTAAAAAGTCAATGGTACCACTGTTAACACTAAAAATTAAGTGGAATTTAAAGTATTGCTACAAAGTGTAACGCGTTTGTAATGAAGAACATTGTCTACTAGAATGTAATCTCCGTCAACCAATGGATTAATTTACACTTGGGTCCACAGAGAACCTTGATACAATTTTTCCCAGACTTATCTTTATTCATTGGCGGCTCAGTGTCCCATTTGCCCTCCAGTTGTTAGAGGGATCTCTGTGCATAACGGCAGCTCCTCTGTTTCCTTAAAGGTCAGTGCTACACCAAACATGGTTCCTATATGGGCATTGCATACAGTGAAAAAGTGGAAATTTCCACCCTGGTTACACTTTTATCAATGTATTTTTGCATAACATAGGTTCTGGCCTATGTGCAGACAATAAGGTACTTCAAAAAGATATGAAAAGATAAACAACTTGGATCTGGTTCTTTTGAATCAGCATCCTGCCACCTGAAAATAGAAGTTCTAATCTAATCTGGCAGAATATGGAAGATTTCTTGTGTCTTGTGTGAAAATGGTCTTTTTCATATGTCTGCAAGGTAGCTTAGGTATCAAAATCAGTTTTCCCCAAAAACAGTTTCCCTGTCATCCTGAGGCCTCAGTACCAGGAATAGTGGGGCAGATCTCTACCATTCTTTCCTCCTTCTTCTTCTTCTTTAAAAAAGTCTTTAAAGGCTAACTTATTTATTCAGATATTTATACCCTACTAGTCACCCTGCCAACAAAAGTCCGCATGGTCAAAGCAATGGTATTCCCAGTAGTCATGTATGGCTGCGAGAGTTGGACTATAAGGAAGGCCGAGCGCCGAAGAATAGATTCTTTTGAACTATGGTGCTGGAGAAGACTCTTGAGAGTCCCTTGGACTGCAAGAAGATCAAATCAGTCAATCCTAAAAGTAATCAACCCTGACTGTTCCCTGGAAGGCCAGATAATGAAACTGAAGCTAAAATACTTTGGCCACCCAATGAGAAGGGAGCACTCACTGGAGAAGACCCTGATGCTGGGAAAGATTGAAGGTCAAAGAAGACGGGGACGGCAAAGGATGAGATGGTTAGACAGTGTCACAGATGCAACAAACATGAAATTGAGCAAACGTCAGAGGACGGCGGAAGACCAGAAGGCCTGGCGGGATCTGGTCCATGGGGTCGCGAAGAGTCAGACTCGACTGTGCGACTAAACAACAAAAAAGTCTTCTTACTGGGGAACAACAACAACAACAATTTTATTTTACTGTCAATGACCAGCATACACAAAGGTTTACATAAAATCAAACAATCAAATTTTGCAACTTTGAAAATTTCACTCAAGCTATCATACTGGGGACCTGAATACATTGTTCTCTAGACCTCCATTTTATCCTCATAATAGCATCCCTGTGAGGTAGATTACGCTTAGGGAGAGTGACTACCCCACGGTCTATGGCTGAGTGGGGATTCGAACCTGGATTTCACAGATCTTAGCATGACATCCCAACCGCTGCACCGCACTGGCTCAAATGGAGCAGAACACCATGTTTCATGTTCCATGGAATGCATTTTTAGCTGCAATTCTAGCTGATTTGTAATGGCAGGCTTCCAGCCCCTCCATTGTTCGAAATTTGTGATGGGGGGGGGCGGGCAAAATTGAAGTCATGGCAATCTTATTTTTAGACAGCCCATTCTGTTGTTGCATGGGTAGCTTTTGAAGATCTCTTAAAAGTACCTCTGTGTGTTGCAGCTATACGATTTATTCAGGGGTCATTTCGTAGAAAAAGAGCTAGGGGAACTCATTAGCATAACTCATTATCATATGCCACACCCCCTGACATCACCAGAAGTGTGTCATAAGGCCACACCCCCTGCCCCCAACGGTCCCGGCCGCCGCCGGCGGCCTTGCAGCTCCACTGCCGAGCCCCATGAGGGGCCCGGCGGTGGACCTGCAAGGCCGGTGGGAGTGCAAGGAAGCCCTGCGAAGGCCCTCCCTGGCCCCAGGCAGGCAGGGGTGGGGAGAGGCAGGGAGGAAGCAACTTACCCTCCCTCTTCTCCTGCCTCCTCCTGGCTGAATGAGGGCCGGAAGCGGGGTGGCAGGAAGCAGGGGGCGGGGCTTCATCATGTGCCCCGCCCCCGTACCTCACCCAGGGGAACTGTGATCCCCCGCGTTCCCCCCCGAAATGACCTCTGGATTTATTATTTTACAGCGTTTTCCAATGCTCTTCTGCTTACCTAAAATGCAGCACTGAGCTGCAGGCAATAAAATCTGCCAGAATACCTGTTCCCGGCAGGCTACATAAGATCTGTAACCCTCTTGCTTGTGAGTTCCCTGTTAGTCAATAAAAGAAAGACCTTGAATAGTTTCATCAATATGAGGCAGGTATCTATTTACGGTATGTACGGAGTTATTCAAAAACGCTGTTCTTAATGGGTATTGTCAATCACGTCACCAAAGCTATTTCACTGTTTTCTGGCTCAAAGCCATGTTCAGGTTTCTTAAGTAAGGAAATAAGTACAGAATTTGCTTTTGTGTACTAAAAGTACAAACCCTGATATTGTCATCTGCATACAATTAATACTTTCTATACAAAAATTGAGATATAGGGAAGAAATGTGGAAGATGAGAAGTGCTTGCCCACTCCAGAACCGCTGATTTCTGGAGGGGTGTTGAAAGACCTGAGTCAGATTGAGGTGACGAGAGAGGAGGTCCTACGACTGATAGACAACTTAAAAACTGATAAATCACCAGGCCCAGATGGCCTCCCATCCAAGTCCTGACCCTGCCTAGCTTCTGAGATCAGACTGGGGCCCATTATGCATGCACATCTTACCGCAGATTTTCAGGGCAGTAAGCCTTTAAGCTTGACTTCGGATTCTGTGTCTGCCTTATGAATTGGTCTTTTTCCTCCAGCGCATTTATTCTGCAGCTGCATGGGGCCGAGGGAAAGACAAAACATTGTGAAGTTCCAGGCCAAACATCTTCCTAGGATTGAGTCAGCTAGTCCAAAATGAGTGTCCTCTGCAGACAGAAGTGAAGTTTCCTGGGGACTTCTGAACCTCCTCCTGGTCCAATGAGGTGGAGGAAAGCCAGGAGTTGCTCTTTGCTTGGGGGAATGAGGTGCTCCCCCAAGATCTGCCATGTTCAGCAGAATCCCCTGCATTACCTCTCTCCTCCACAGACCTGCCGCCACTGCTCAGCAGCACTCACCCCGTGCCTCCCTCCTTTACCAAAGTCCTGCTACTGATGCTCGGCTCCCCCCCCCTCAAATTCTGCCACTGTTAGGAAGCTCCCCCTCTCTTCCCCCACGGACCCACAGCTACTACTTGGCAGCACCCCTTGCACCTTGTGTGTCTCCCCCTCCTTCTCCACAGATACACCCCCACTCACCATTTGGCAGCTGTCTGGGGCCAACTGAAAAGATGTGGGGAACCTTGAGGCTCAGCCCCAGGGGGCAGCCATAACACTTGAGTCCCGCGTCTTCAGCTGCAAAACGGCCCACTGCAATGGTTGTGGCAATCATACAAAGTATATCAGTGGGCACCACAGTGCCACACTGGGGAGCAATTATTTATTCTGAGTAAACATGCATACAACTGGATTCAGTTGGGTAAATCTTTCCTTTTCACCTTTGCCTTTTGCTTTCCTTCTTTCCTCTGCTATTTGTAAAGCCTCATCAGACAGCCACTTTGCTTTCTTGCATTTCTTTTTCTTTGGGATGGTGGTGATTGCTGCCTCCTGTACAATGTCACGAACCTCCGTCCATTAAATATCTTGCGGTGCTTTCAGAAGCTGTGGTCTGGTCTTTGGCAACATTCTTATAGAAGGAAAGTTCCAGCACTGTGGGACAGTGTGGGACACCCACTGTTCCAGTGTCGTGGCTGGGATTGACATCCTCTCCTACCAAAACACTCGTTTCAGGGTGCCTTGAGGACAAAAATAAGAAAAGCATGGAGGAGATGGAGGCAACATATGGAATGTGAATAGGGAAACAAGAATGAGGAAATTTGTTATGCAGTAGGATGACTCAAGAACTGTGAAGAAGAGAAGGATAAAACCAGCGGTGTGCTGGAGCCCGCTCATACTGGCTCAAGAGACCCGATTGTTACATTTTCAGAAATTTTGTGAGCTGGTTGAAAACTTGCCAGGAGCTCTAGGATGCCTCCCTTCTTCCTTCGCACACTCACATTCTCAGAGGCAGAATAAGGTAAACCTGTGAAGTAATTGCAAGGTGCTGGCTGGGGGCATGACATGCAGGTGCCTCAGGGTGCTGCGCTGTGAAAAAGGGCGGCTTGGGAGTGGGAGGGGGGTGGTTGTCTCTTGTCATGTGTGTGGAGAGTGTGAGGGAGAGCCGGTTAGTTAGTCATCCTTAACCCAAATCCTTGTGCAGTGGGCTGCTTTAAAAACCTGCCTCAGGACCCTGAGCTAGTTTCCAGGGAGAGTGTGCTTGTGAAAGGCTTCCCCCCCACACACACACACTCTTGTTCATTTTGTAAGACTGAAAGGAGGCTGCTTTGCTAACGGTGGTGGGGAAGGGGAGACCAGTCACAAAATGGCACGTGGGAATGAAGGTTATACCTTTGTGCTAAGCGCAAGAGGGTGAGAAATAGTTTAATAGTAGATCATGTATCAGATTTAATGACAATAAATTTATTGGGGAAAGGGTTAGCAGATTGGGATGCAACTCCATTTGTCAAACCGTGGTTGAATTGCAACCATAGGTTGGCTACAGATACAAGAGTTTGGCAAACATCAACGAAAGCCTTCTGTGGGGATCAACTGGCTACATGGAATTTACAATAAAGAGTATTGCATATTTTATTATTTGTCAACGGTGTGCTACCCATCCTTTATATCAGTAAAACCAGGGGTCATTCCGTAGAAAAAGAGGTGCATGAGCTCATTAGCATAACTCATTAGCATAACTTATTTGCATATGCCACACACCCTGACATCACCGGAAGTGTGTTAGAAGGCAACACCCACCGCTCAGGCTCCACTGGATTGTTTTGGATTGCTAGCTATTGGGTGGGGGAAAATGTGTAGATCTGCCCTCGCAGAGGAGGGAGAGCTTGTACCTGAATAAAACTTGGTCTTAAAGGTGCCACTGGACTGTTTTGGGCCAGGGGGGGGGAGCTCTGCAACTTACCTGGCTGCTTCTTGCTCTGACTGAGGGCTGCTGGGAGCAGGGGGTAGGGCTTGTTGCATGTGCCCGCCCTCTGGGCTCTTTACTGCCGGAGCTCTGCTCCTGTGCGCTCCTGCAGGAAATGACCCCTGAGTAAAATTCATAATAAAGTGGTAGGTAGGTAGGGAGAGAGAGAGATGCCTACATTTTAAATTCTGGAGAACTAAACATTTACCAGCACACCACTGGATAAAACTCTCAAAAGTGAAGTGAGATACACTTGGAAAGTGTGTGTGTGTGTGTGAAAGTTATAAAGAATGGAAAATGAGTGACTGGATGGGGAGAGGTTTTTGAAAGGGACTGTTTTGGCTGTGGCATTCTAAATCAATTGGAGAAAAGACTGGTGGAAAAATAAGGTGGCTGGCAAAGATGAAATTACAGTCATCAAGACAAAATGACTGGGGAGTGAATGAATACTTACCCCACACACACACAGAGGGGGATTTTTTTCAAGTACAGTGTGAGGAAAACCTGTCAGATTTAAACATAAGATGCTTGTTTGGCCAAAAAAAAGGAAAGAAAGGAAAAGAAGAGAGATTATGGAGTTCTGTAGTAGTGGCAGGTGAGGGAATTTCTCTTAGGTTCTGGATAGCCGCATTCGAGATGTATTAAAACAGTTGATCATTAACCATTTTTTCTTCTGTAATAATGTTAAAAAGTCCTACTAGATCAGACTACATAAGCCAACATTGTGTTTCCAACAGTGGCCAGCCAAATATTTTTATTTAGATATTCATATCCCATTCTTCTCCCCAGTGAGGACACCAATTGACTCAAACATCTTCCTCCTCTTGGTTTTTAAAAAGTTTTAAAAGAGGGGGTGGGTATACCCATATCATATGCTTCAGGCGTGACTCACACAAACCCTAAACGTGTCAATTTCTGTCCAAGGGGCAGAAGGGGATTTACTAAGCTTCTTTTAGGCATCTGTGATGGACTGCACTTTTTAAAAGCTTAGAAGTGCTGTACAAACAGCTGAAGGACTTTGAAGGGTTAATTCTTCACAGAAACAGAGAGCCTTGAGTGACAGGCTGCTCCAGGAGATCTGATTGGTTAGCATCAGTTGAGCAGAGAAAGACCTGAGAGCTGCATACTGAGGAGGAGAATTAATTCAGCCCTGGCCCCTACCTGATGAAATGAGCTCCCAACTGAGATCAGGGCCCTGTGGGATTTATTACAATTCCGCAGGGCCTGCAAGATGGAGCTCTTCCAATGGGCTTTTGGTTGAGGCAGTGGGCATCCCCCTCTTTGGGTCAGCCCCCACTTATAGCCTGGGCTGGCCCCTCACTTATAGCTTGGGTCAGCCCCTATTTACAGCTGGGTCGGCCCCATTTACAGCCTGTATCGGAGACCCTAAATTTAACAGATCTCTGTGAAATTATTCCCAGTATAGCTGGCTTTTATTAGAGTTGTATGTTTTATATCTTTTACTTGTATTGAATTTTACATTTTTGGACTGTATTTATATTGTTGAAACCCTCCCTAAGCCCGTCAAGGGGAGGATGGGATATAAATCCAAATAAACATAAACGTTCAGAATTCAGCCCTGACTGAGAGCAGCGTAACACAGACAGGAGAACTGAGGAAAGCTGGCAAGGACAAGTGGGTCATTAGATGGAGACTCTCATTCGGGCCAAAGAAAGTGGATAAATCGAGAGAGAGAAGAAAATTCCCTACCCAGTCAAACAGGGAGTTAGCTCTGAAGAGTGCAGAGATCCGTGGTGCGGTGTGGTTAGAAACTGCCTGTAGAAACCTTAAGAGCCAGTTAAAAACTTAAGACACATACTGGTGTTTCAAGAGAAGAGGTTTAGGTACTGGAAAGAGT
>NW_015173170.1:29324-30111 GCF_001447785.1 Gekko japonicus
CCAGCCTTCTAGAAACCAAGAGTCAGAGAACACTCAAATAAAGTATACTGAAGTGTTTGGGGAAAATACTGAAACAAAAGCCTTTCAACATAAAGTTTTAAGTCACTGTGAAAAGCTTAAGAAACTCTCATTAGCCTGAAACATAAAAACTAAAGTCTGTGCATGTAGTGGCTTTACCTCAGAAATTTCAACCCCTGATTTCACCTGACTGTTACCCTCTATGTTGAATAAAATACTTTGTTAATTTTGAATTTCAAAATGTGTCAAGTTCTATTTTCAGTAATTTAAGTTAAAGGGCGATCCTGACCATTCCCTCAGGTTCCTGGGCTGAGCCATCAATAAAATATCATACTGAGACAGGGTGGGAGAGCCAGAATTCTTTAGGAAAGAGGAAAATAAATAACTAGGACAGCTCAGTCACAGAAGGTAAAGAAAAACGGAGATAAAATCTTGTCTCTGAGGGAGGGAAGTAGATGGGGGCATCATAGCATCTTTTCTAAACTGAAGAGGAACAGTGGATGGGCCACCATTATTCTCCATGAGGAGCATCTACTATTAAAGCAATATTGTGTGTGTATAAAGGCTGTGAGAGTTGGACTATAAGGAAGGCTGAGCGCCGAAGAATAGGTTCTTTTGAACTATGGTGCTGGAGAAGACTCTTGAGAGTCCCTTGGACTGCAAGAAGAACAAATCAGTCAATCCTAAAAGAAATCAACCCTGACTGTTCCCTGGAAGGCCAGTTAATGAAACTGAAGCTTAAATACTTTGGCCACCAAATGAGAAGGGA
>NW_015173170.1:30267-31951 GCF_001447785.1 Gekko japonicus
AAATAGATGCAACGAACATGAAATTGAGCAAACTTCAGAGGACGGCGGAAGACAGAAAGGCCTGGCGTGATCTGGTCCACGGGGTCGCGAAGAGTCGGACTCGACTGTGTGACTGAACAACAAAAAAAAGGGCTATCAAGTCACATCTGATTTATTGCAACCCCATAGGGTTTGCAAGGCAAGTGATTAAGCAGAAGTGGCTTGCCATTGCCTTGCTCTGAAAAGTCTTCCTTGATTGTCTCCCATCCATGTACTGACCCTGCTTGGCTTCCAAGATCTGACAAGATTGGGCTATAATATATCATTCGACATCCCAAAGCTAAACTATCAACACAAAAGCACTTTGGCAAAAAGCAGAAGCTGCAACCATGGAAAAGAAATACCGGCTTGCAAATTTCAGGGTTTACATTTTACACATTGAGAACAAAAGTGTGCAAATTATCTCCATTCCAAATTAAGAAAGGAGTATCTCCCTCACTCTCTCCTTGCCCTTTCTGTCAACTTCTGACAGTTTGGGGAGACTCAACGGCTGCCAATAGGAACGTTATGAGGTGTATTAGGATGTGTAAACTGTTTTTGCCTTGGTGTTTCTTTTCTGTAAACCCCCAAACTTTCAATCAGTGGAACTTGCTAAGACCCTTAAAAATCCTCAAGATTGGGCTTTGTTGAAGTCTTTTCACTTATTATGCACACAAACTCTTGATGAATCATTGAACGACCTGCTTGTCACCTTGAATGTCCTTAATTCCAATCTTGTGGTATTGTAAGGAGCAAATAAATATGCATTCATTTCATAGTTGACAGCGGATAGTTGTAATTTGGTTGTGTTTGAAGTTATAGCTGAGGAAACTGTGGGGAGTAGATTATAAATAGGTTATAAGAAGATCATTGTTCTCTTCCTCTTTGGCCATCTTCTCCTTAGATTGCTGTCCTCAGAGGAATTGTTTTGTGCGTATTTCTCCGCTTACTTGATGGCTACATATTAGTCATTGTTTCCTTGTGTGGTAAAATTGGCTGTCTTTTGTGGAAGGAAATGTGAACTGGTACTCAATTTTGTTTCGCAGAGCTTGGTCAAATCAAGGCCTGTGTGTAAACAATCACACTTTTACTTTGATGGAGAGATGAGGATCAAATGTTACAATGCCATTAGACCTGCATAAGTATATCAGATGAATCATGTATGAAGCTCAGTTGAATTCATGGCAGATAAAGCATTTGATACACAAAGCAATCTAGGTGACACCACCATGATATAAATACAGTAGCTGTCAAAAGTTTACTGACCCCTCTAGAGATGTAACATTTCCAAGAACTTTGTCAAAATTCTTTGATGCCGTAGAACAGGGGTGGCCAAACTTGCTTAACGTAAGAGTCACATAGAATAAATGTCAGATGTTTGAGAGCCTCAAGACATGAACCAATATTACACAATTGGAAAATATGCAAATTTGTTTTTTTAATATTAAATTGATAATGTTCGATGGGGAGGAGGGGAGAAAGAAAGAGAGAAAGAAAGGTGGAAAGAAAGAAATTGGAAAGAAAGCAAATAGATGGGGGAGGGAGGGAAAGGTGGAAAGAAAGCAACTTTAACATTAAATGTGTCCTCCGAGGCCTCCCCCCACCCCTACGCCGGCTAGCTTGGCTTGGAGAAGGGATTTATAGAGACAAATACCTTCTCCAAGGT
>NW_015173170.1:31994-45176 GCF_001447785.1 Gekko japonicus
CAAATGCCTTCTGCAAGGTGGCTGATGGGGGGGAGAGGGCTTTGAGAATGCGTTTAAAGTTCAAGTTGCTTTCTGTCTCTGCACTGGCTGGGGAAGGGAAGACTAATCGGGGAGGGATGCCTCCCCTTTGCTTCCCCGGCCACTGTAGCGGGAGCCACACAATATGCGTGAAAGAGCCGCATGTGGTTCCCGAGCAAGAGTTTGGCCACCTCTGCCACAGAACATTTAAAAGGTAATATACATATTGCACTATTTAGCGTATTTATGGAATTTAAAAAGCAAAATTGCGAATAGATTCAATACCACAGAGAGAAAGTTGCAAATGGCTGCAAACGATACTCCCTTTGCATTCATGTGGTCATGCAGCAGCTGAGGCTGTCTGGACCAGTAAGCAGTTCCTTTCCTTATTTATTTTTATTTATATCCCACTTTCCCCCTAAACAAGGACCCACAGTAGCTTTTCACATTGTTTTCCCTCCTCCACTGTATCCCCACCTTGTGAGAATAGGATAGGCTGAGAGACTGTGACGGGCTTACGGTCATCTGGTAGACTGCCATGACTGAGGGATTTGAATCCAGTCATCCCAAGTCCTAACCCTACGCTCAGAGCACTACACCGCACCAGCTCCCTTCTGCTTCTTATGTGGGTGGAACTGCACTATTGAAAGAGAAAGCAGGGAACAATTCTGCCTCCTTCCCCCTTCCCGTTGCAGCCTCCCGACCTGTGTGGTATTACTCTATGTGGGTCCTGGAACCCCTAGAAGAAACTTTCCTGGGGTTGGGGCAGGCTGCTGGGTGGAGGAGAGAGCTGGGAAGGATCCTTGCGCAGACATCACACATGTCCTTGCATTGGATCCAACCCAATGTATTAATGTACAAGTAAAACACTGCCCAAAACAAGTCCTGATGCAATCTGGGTACTATTGCTTCTTTCCATGTTCTATCAATGTACGCATGAGGGAAGAGTTGGAAAAGATGCCAAAGAACTGAAGGATCTGTAAAATAACAGTAGCTGATTTGGCAGCGCTATCCACAGTGCTGGTACAAAGTCCTCCCAGAAAAGTCTGTAGAGTTTATTCCATCTGCAGTGAGTATGAAGTGAAAGAAATACAAGCTTGCAGCCAGTCACACAGTGCTGAAGGACACCTAGGTTTTCTTAACAGTAGGTAGCGATTTCTGTCAATCCCAGCTTTCCCCTACTGACCTACTGGAACAAAATTTCCGAGGGCTCAGTGGGCTGTAATAGGAAGAGGGAACTGGCAGAAATTGCCAGTCCCACTGAAGAAAAACGTGTGCCTTTAAATCTTCGGCACTGTAGGGGTGGACACGGGCCACTGCTCTCAGTGTTCTCCGAAGAAGCAATTCATCTTCCAGTTATAAGGAGGGAAATATCACTTTTGATTCACTTGAGAACGGTAATAAAACTGCATTGCAGAGACACTGGGTAGCAGCTAACGTTGGAAGTATGAATTCAAATGTATCTCTCAGAAGCAGGTGGCAGTTTTGTATTAAAATTTGCAACACACTGTGTCCTACGGCCCCCTGACGCTGCTGACTGAAATCCTGAAGTCCTTTGTGCCTGACCAGCCATGCTGGCACTTGGACTTGTCTTTGTTAAATCTCAAAACTCCTGATATGTCTGCAGAATTGATGGTAGCCACAGCTGATTATGACTGGAATTGGGGTTTAATTGTCTGATCCCAATGAGGGAGAGCTCAATTCTGCTCCTGTTCTTTCTACTTGTTTTATTCTACCTGGAAAATGCTGTCTCTCTGGGAGACAAAGAACTGTTTTGTGAGCTGAGCACATGGCTGGCAAAGATGGGATTTCTCCTACTCAAAATTCCTTGGTGCTACTCTGGACAGTTTGGATTTTCCTGAACATGGTAAATATGCATCTTTTACTGTGTAGTTAAGGCAAACAGCCCTAGCCTTTCGTGTTTTGAAATCTTTCATAGTTTACTTGCAATGCTCTGGACTGAATAAAAATTATTTTTATTTCTAACTTGTCTTTGATGTTGTAACTGGGATTCCAAGTCTATTTCCTGTGCCTAACTGACCACAAGCTACCATAGAGCATTCAGTGTGCATCTCTGGGAATGAGGTGCTAATGTGTTAAGCCCTAGATGCCGACTGAGATTTTGAACCTCTAATCTCAGGTTGGGAGGGGGATTATTGTAGAGGTTCTGGTGGCATATTGTTCTGAATCCAGAGAGGGTAGCCTACCTCTGTAGGTTGCTGTTTAATGTACTGCACAAGTGCAGGATTCTCTCTCATCCCTGGACAGGCATGGGTGGGCTATCCTGTACACAGACTTTGGTTAGATTTTTTTTGGGGGGAGATGTAGAGGTTTATCATCTAACGCATGTCTGCCAAAATGAAATGGCATGTACTCTGAAGAGCAGCACTATACTGGTCTTGCTAGGCAGACACAGACTGTCATTGGACTGCTGAGCTTCCTTTCCAAATACTCAAAAATAGTTTTTAAAAATTGGTTCATCAGATGGGCTGAACGCCATGTTGCTCCATCAACTATAGAATGCTTTTTGCAGCCAAAACGGCAATTGCCTCGCTCTGGAAAACGACGATGGCACCCATACTTTCACAATGGCATAAAAAGTTGTGGGATTTGTATATCATGACTAAACTCTCGGACAATCTTACGCGATTTGATAAATCAATGTCTCCCACCACGTTTGCACCAACTTGGTTTCCTATCATAGAGTACCTCTCTAAGCAAGACAACATTCCTAAAGTAATGGATATATTATGGTTGTGGGAAAGCGAATTAGCAAGTACTGAATAATCCACATGTGTGCATACACTGTCTAGTAATTTGAAGTAATATTCTCCTGGTGATGATGTTGCAACTATCAGGTGAAATCTAAGTATTGTTGATTTATATTGTTAAAGTGCAAAGGATGATGTAATAGTTAATCTTCTGATGACAGTATTATTTGTAATATGCTTTATCTTCAAGACATTCAAGTTAATGTTATTATGGATAATAATAAAAGTTTATTTTATCTTTTTAAAAGAGCCCAAAAGAGGACGGACACCAAAAAAAGAGGACATGTTCTCTAAAAAGAGGAAATCTGGGACAGAGATACCAATTTACAATTAATTTATAAAACTGTATCCTAATCTAATGGATAGTGGATTTATTTGGAAGTGAAGTCCAAATCATCTGTTGTAAGTTCTCCTGGGAGTTCAAAGTTTTTTAAAATGGCATTGTGCCAGTGGCATGACATCATTTCCAGAGAGTGTTCAGAAGAGGTATTGCTGGCATGACACTGATGCAACACTCTAGGATTCAGGCAAAACACATTCCCCCTGTCCTCACCCCTCCTTCGCTTGTTTGGTGTAGTGGTTAAGTAAAAAAAGGTAAAGGTTCCCTTGCTCAAAAGCCAGTCGAATCCGACTCTAGGGTTGTGGTGCTCATCTCCGTTTCCAAGCCGAAGAACCAGTGCTGTCCGAAGATGTTTCTGTGGTCATGTGGCCGGCATGACTAAACACCAAGGCGCACGGAACGCTGTTACCTTCCCACTGAAGTGGTACCTATTTATCTACTTGCAATTTCTTGCTTTCGAACTGCTAGGTTGGCAGGAGCTGGAACGAGAGATGGGAGCTCACTCTGTCATGCGGCACACTTGGGTCTCGAACTGCTGAACTACCAACCTTCCACAGCCTGCAGTTCAGCGTCTTAACCACTTGGACTCTAATCTGGGAGAACCGGGTTTGATTCCCCACTCCTCCACTTGCAGCTGCTGGATGACCTCGGACAAGCCATAGTTCTGACAAGAGCTGTCCTTGAAAGGGCAGTTCTTGAAAGAGCTCTCTCAGCCCCACCTACCTCTGTAGTGGGGAGGGGAAGGGAAAGGAGTTTGTAAGCCACTCTGAGACTCCCGAGTGAAGGGCAGGATATTAATCCAGTCTTTTCTTCTTCTCTTCTTGCTGATTGCTGGCAACCCTACACATGAAGCACCCAACTGCCGTGCCCCAAAGTGCCTTACTGTCCATCTCCTGCAGGGGATTGGGGCCGAAATTCTGTGCCGTGCCTAGTTGAGGGAGGAGATGGGCTACACCAAGGATGCAGATGGCAGGTTTAATTTTTGAAATCACCACAGCTGGAAGCCCTAAACCATGTCAACTTGAAGAGCATTACCTAGAAATGTATTATTCATACAATGAATTTTCATAATAGTTTCTGTATTTAGACACCACTTCATAAACTGAGGCCCTAAACTGCAGTTTGCTTACCTTTTGCATAAATCTGGGTCCGGAAATAACCTGCCCAAATAATTGCCTCTGTGCCCTAGAAGACGTCTGGAGTGTCAACAGTTGTACTTAACGTGTGCTCCTGCCTGGACTCCCCACCCCAGCTTCGCAGTCAAATTCAGCACCAGTCTTTTTAACAGCTTCTGAAACTCCTGTGAATAGCAACAGATATTATGCTGTATTTCATACTGCATATCCAATTAATTTTAAAAACCCACCTTTAGAAAACACTTGGGGGAAAATGGTTTAAAGAAAACTGGTTAGTGGAAATCAATGAGTTCTAAGATAATTTGATCATTCTACAAAAATTCAAACATAAAACCCCGGCATGAGCAATTGTAGTTTGACTGAGAAACACAGGTGGAAGGTAACTAATGATATTGTTACATCCAAAGGGGGGGGTCTGTGCTCTGACAGTTCTGATGGAGGAAAAGACATATCTATACAGATCAGTCTGACAAGCTGTTTTAAATCTGCTCTGTGTGCGATTCCCACTTTGGCACTCTCTTTTGTCTAGATGTGTCTCTCAGATTCATCCCACCTCACTTTCACCAGTTTATGGCACAACCCTTGATCCAGGCCTTTCTCTTGTTATCTTATTTTATACCACTTTACCAATAACAAGTCCCTCAGACTGAAGTGTACTGACCTGCCTCACCACTCACACCCTCCTTTTATTTTACTATACCAGGTCTACTGTCCACTTTAAGGCCCTTTTCACATTACCGTTCTAAACCGGATGTGATTTGTTGCTGGCCCAATTTTGAGAAAAGCGAGTAAAGCATTACAGGGACGGGGGTTTCATACAGTGAATTTCCTTCTGTTAATGAGCCGTTTCTGAAGCACTACGGTCATTTCAAACAGTGCTGCTTTTCCACACACACCCCCCCTCACACCCCCACACTGCACAATCTTCCTCAGACTTTTCAAAAAAGTTGTAAGTTGAGCGCTATAGCGCTAAACCAATATAGCACCAGTGCTACAGTGGCACCCTTGAGATGCATTGACTCAGTGAAGACAATGGAGTCAGGGCATCTCAATGGTGCCACTATACTACTGAAGTGCTATATCAGTTTCGCACTATAGAGCTCAACTTTGAACATTAATAAAGATCTGTGAAAAATTGCACAGAAAGTGCGGGCAGGAAAAAAGCAACATTGTAGGAAGCACTATGAACATTTTAAACAGCACACCACAGATGAACAAAGGGGTAGAAAACAGAAAAATACAGTTTCCCTCAAAAGCAGCTCAACCATACTTTACTAACTTAACACAAGCAGGTTTGTATGAACAGGTAAATCCCACTAGCAGCTGGTTACTAAAACAGATCTGTCTGAAATGACAGAAAAAATCCAGTAGCAACCACTTACTAAAATGGAATACAAAGGCAGTTTGAAAAAGTGCTCAGTGTGTGAGGTGAAGTGGATTTCTCTTATTTAGTGTGTCTTCTTTTATACACACAGAATTCCTTAATATTGTACCAGAGAAGATATCAATTACAAAATCAAGACCCCTTTTCCCTGGATCAAGCCCCTTTCAAATATTCTTTGTAATCCAATTTAGTAGCTAGTTGCTAATGGATTTCTGGTGTCATGTCAGACACAACCTTTTTAGCATCTGGCTGCTAATGGATTTTATTTACCTTTTCATACAAAGCCACTTGCATCTGGTTAGCAAAGCGAGGTTGAGTCATTCTTGACAGAAGCTGCTTTCTTCCATTTACACCTCTTTTTTGCGCTTCTGAATCGCTGTAAATGTCTGCTGTGCTTTAAAATGTCTGCTGCGCTTCCAACAGTGCCGCTTCCCCCCCTGCCCTTTTTGTGGCTTGATCTTACTCAAACCTTTTTAAAAAATTCAATGAGATACATTGAGAAGCGCTATATTAGTCTAGCACTTTAGCGCTCAATTTTAGAACATTCCAAAACAATGTTTGAGGATGATCATGTGGCCAAAAAGGGTGGGGGGGGGAAAGCGCAGCTCTGTTTGAAGTGGCTAGATCGCTTTGGAGACTGCTCATTAATGGAATGAAATTCACTGTATGAAACCTCCATCCCTGTATTGCTTTACTTGGAACCACGATAACAATGAATAACATCCAATTTAGAACGGTAATGTGGAAGGGGCCTTAATGACTATTTAGAGGGTTATATGGGTTGAGAATAACACAGGAGTCACATATAACAAAACACATATATTTATTTAGTTGGTGAGTGTGACCTGTACTGACTTCCCACTCTAATCTGTTAGCTGATGTAGAGGCAAACTAGAGGTTACAGCAGCCATGGGTCCAACCCATGGCCAGCAATGCTGTTTTAGAGGAAGATTTAATTGATAAGTATGCAACTCAACAACGAAGTAAGTAATAAGTGATTCAGCTTTATTAAAGAACGAGGACTTCCAAGATCACACAACATCTGATGACACACCACACACAACAGTGGAGCACAGCTCCTTTTAAACTCTCCCGGGCTGGGGTAGCCACGCCCTCTCATAGTCAACATCCAATCACATTGTAAAGATAACATCCAATCGTTTGTCTTCCCTCCAGCACAGACTCTTACATTTTATTGGTTACAGACATTGCTTCAGCCAATGGTATTGTTTCAGATTAGAATCCAGCTGAGGTCTCAAGCTTAACATAGGTTTCGATGGAGTGAATACACAACATTAATCATTTAAAAACTGCTGCTCAGGCCCAATCCCCTATGGCGTGGTGGCCCCAGGAGATCTTGTCCATGCGCCTCTTCAGGTGCCAAAACAGCCCTCTCACAGCTGTTTCAACACTAGAAATGGTGGAGGGGGGAAGAAACAAGAACTCCTGGGGCTGTTGTGCTGCCAGCCTCATCAGAATTGGGCCCTCACAGCAATTTTTAAATGACTAAATCTTCCCCTAAAATGGCATGGTGGCCACCGGTTGGAACCATGGCCACTGTCATGTCTAGTTTGGCCCATAGTTACCTAAGCTGAAGGTGCATTATACTTAATGGTTACAATGTTTGTTCTTTGAGCATTTCAGATTTAAAGACAATAACTAGTCAGCTTTAAAAATTCACTGTTTTTCACCCAATTTCATCCAGTATCCGATTCCAGCTTGTCTAAAATCACACAGACAATCCTTACTGGACTCCCTGCCTAGTTGGGATACCTCCTATCCATTCTTCCTCCCAACTTGTTGGCTGTTGATTGTTGGCTGTTAAACTCCTCAGGGGTCCCCCCCCTCAACATTCTGTTTGGCTTTTTTCCAATCTGATTAGTCCATGCTGAACTGATCAGATTCTTTCAGCATTTCAGATTTAAAGACAATAACTAGTCAGCTTTAAAAATCCACTGTTTTTCATCCAATTTCATCCAGTATCCGATTCCAGCTTGTCTAAAATCACACAGACAATCCTTACTGGACTCCCTGCCTAGTCGGGATACATCCTATCCATTCTTCCTCCAAACCTGTTGGCTGTTGATTGTTGACTGTTAAACTCCTCAGGGGTCCCCCCCCCCTTCAACATTCTGTTCGGCTTTTCCAATCTGATCAGTCCATGCTGAACGGGGAGAAAATAAAGCAGAATCTTCTCCTCTCCATCACAATACACATTTAATGTTTTGAAAGAATCACAATTTAATACAGTTGTAGGTTACACGTTTTCAGTCAGAAATGTCTTACAGACTTGAAGTATTCCTCAGATTGTTCAGAATTCGAGAAACAACATACACTTGGCTAAAAAGGATCCACAAACTTTAAGATATTGGCCACTGCTTGGATTCTTTTATTGATGCATCTCATCTAAAACTCCTTTTAGACATTTGTGCATGGGAGGTACACATGGGATGTTGGTTCATGACAGCAAGCTCCAGCTCCCCAACCAATGTGCTTCACTCAAATGAATCCAGTGTCTATGAAGTGCTAGTCTATGGTTCTTCCCATGTGACTTAGCCAGTACAGATCCAGGGTTCCTAAATGCATAGACAGGGCTGTATGTGCATACACTAGTACATGCATGGGCTCTGTATATATTCCAATGAACATGCATAGGTTGGGGTAGATTTTTAGGCTGTCATCCTGCTCTCATATTAGTGTTGAAACAGGCCTGAGGAGACCCAGTTTGAAATCCCCACTAACTATGAAACTTAATGACCTTGAACGTCTTACCTACCTTAACCTATCTCATAGGACTGTTGTGAGGAGGCGGGGACTACGGTGCAACAATGGCGGACACCTTTCCTGAGGCTTGGGGAGGGCGCTCCGCACAGCAGTGGAGGGGAAGGGTGCCGCTGGATCGGCGCCTCCACGGGGGGTCAGGGAGGCCCCCCAGGCCATAGGGCTTTTGAGGGTGAGCCTCTTTTCCTGCTATCTGCAGGGAAATTGAGGCTGCCCTCTGCCCTGACGGTCCTTCCCGCTGTCTGCATCCTCTTAGCGAGGCACAAGATGTGCCGACCCAGTCAAGCACAGGAGATCTGGCGAAGAAGTGATTACGAGCGTGATTA
This sequence comes from Gekko japonicus, assembly GCF_001447785.1. Taxonomy (NCBI): domain Eukaryota; kingdom Metazoa; phylum Chordata; class Lepidosauria; order Squamata; family Gekkonidae; genus Gekko; species Gekko japonicus. The sequence continues at coordinate 40,751 of NW_015173170.1, forward strand.
AGAAACAATGAACTGTGAGTTGAAATGAGCAAACTGTAAACAAAAGCGTAAATCCCCCCCCCCAGAAACCTTTTGAGCAATTGGAATCCTGCTGAGAGGGACGCCTCTCGGATGCATTTGCATAAGCAGAGGAGGGAGGAGAGAGAGAGAGAGAGAGAGAATTGTAAACGGACCCTTTGAAGCGAAAATCCCCCCCAAAAAAACCTCTTGAGTGACTGGAATCGTGCTGAGAGAGGGAGACCTCTCTGACACATTTAGATAAGCAGAGGAGGGAGGAGGGAGAGAGAGAAAGAGACAATTGTAAACGGATACTTGGAAGTGAAAAGCTGTGGGAGATATCCATAAGTATTTAAGTGACTAAAGAGCGTGTAAGCGATTTTCAGAGCCGGGGAGAAAACAATTTTATATTGGAATTAAAGTGTAAAAATGGCGGACATTCCAAAAAGTCAGCGAAAACAACTCCGAGAAGAAGGGAAGTGAAAGTTATGGAACTCATAGCAGAAGCCACCAAGCTGATTCTTGAGCAACTTGATTCTTGAGCAACTTGTTGGTATTAACCATCAGCTTGCCAAGATAAATCAACAACTCGTGTCCCGGCAGCTGCAGTTGGCAACAATAGCAGAAAAGATGGAGCAGAGGGCTGTCAAAGCAAAAGAGATGGACATTAAAACTAACAGCGATCTCAAAGAGATAAGGAGAGAAAGCATGAGAGAAACAGAAAAGATTTACAAGGACAACTCCTTCCCAGCAGATGTTTTTAGAATTCGGTTGATAGAAAAGAGCTTGAACCTGACCTCAAGATCAAGAAGCCTGTGAGATGCCACTGGGCCCCCGAGGATGAGACCAAGAAGGAAGAGGCTTAAGATTGGTGGTGTTATCCCTTTGGAGAAGGAGGAGGGTTGCAGAATTTCGAGTGAACGTCTAAGAAGCCATCAAGACTTTAGAGAGAATTAGCATAGATGTAAAGGCGGAAGGACTCTGAAAATTGCCCTTACGAAGAGAGCTGGAGGAGATGCTCTGGAAATCTTCTCATAACAAGTAATAAACTAACACATAAGCTTAGAAAGACAGGATCTAACCAACTATATTGTTTATTAACAGTTTTTTTCCCATTACTAACTGCAGTCTAACAGGGTAATGATCTCCTACTCTTGGGTTTTTAGTTTAGGTTACTTTTCTTTCTCCTTAGTTGTAGCTCCCCTTCCCTTCTTTTCTTTGTAGTTTATGTAGTATTATAAAAAATAAAAAAATCCCCTCCGGGGGTCTTAAAAAAAAGGACTGTTTGGATAGACCCATTAAGAAGGAGGAGGGGGAGGAGATTGGATTTATACCCCACCCTTCACTCAGAGTCTCAGAACAGCTTAGAAACTCATTTCCCTTCTCCTCCCCACAACAGACACCCTGTGAGGTAGGTTAGGCTGAGAGAGCTCGACAGAAACTGCTCTTTTTAAGAACAGCTCTGACAGAACTATGGCTTGCCCAGGGTCATCCAGCAGGTGCAAGTGGAGGAGTGGGGAACCAAACCCAGTTCTCCCAGATTACAGTCCGCGCATTTAACCACTACACCAAACTGCCCCCTACCAGTTAACCTACCTTTCCTGAACCCATTGCAGGAAAGGTAGGTTACAAGAAAGAAGAAATAAACACCTTAAATGGGCTGAAGTTGTAGTGAAAATAAGATGAGACATATTTCAGTAAGTATGTAAAGTTTAGCTTCCTGTTTCTATCAGTTATAAGTCCAGTACTTCTGGAAACTCACCGGTAGGATATGGCTGACCGCTTGCTAGGAGTTTGGATTCCTTAGTGCCACCAAGGAGGCACAGTCCTAATACAGTCACTCCTCATAGTACCTCGGATATAAAACTGACCTGGTTTTCACTCTGTTTTCCAAGGATTTCAGCACAGAAGAGAGATGCCACGTGGCATCCATACATAATAGCCAATGGCTGTCTTCAATTCAATACTGTTAAGTCTACTTTTTTAGGATCAGCTCTGAAAGTTTTTCCAGCTCCCTTCCCACACCTGTTCACCTGGCCTCTGCTTAGAATTTATTAACCAATAAGGCAATTGCTCTGTCCAGTGCAGTCCTTTCTGATTAAAAGGGGACCTTGGGTCATTTTGATTCAGGTCCTTACAGAAAGATCTATTTCTAAGAATAAAAATGGGTGTTTTTTTTTTAAAAAAACTTGCTTTTAAAGTGCAGTTGAGAAAGACCTCGCTTCATTGTTTTGAGGGTGTGGGAGGATGGCGACCTCCATAGAGCATAAACCGTTTGCCATGTGGTTTTTGAAGAGGGGCTGGCCAGGGCCTGGGAAGAGGAGGAAGGGCACGGGAAGCCTGAGAAATAGGTAAGTCAAACTGGTGCTCCTTGGGTTGCTAAAGTTTTGAGAACAGCCAGCTATGGAAAGGTAAAGAATAAATGGACTGATTCAGGTTTTCCTCCTATTTTCGTTGAGTCATATGACTAAGTCGAAGGTCTGAGCTTCTACTAAGTTGTCACCAGCAAGTTTTGACAACTGCCAAGATTCTAGTCTGTTTGTCCTGTGATACATCAAGATTATAGATTTCCTGTCAAAATAAGCAGGCAATACTTTAGATTCACCATCTAGTGGGATCTGTGCTTTGACATTTCTGACAAAAGAAAAGACAGGTCTGTCTATATAGATCTCTCCATCTATGTGTGCGCATGTGTTATATGTAACTTCCGTGTATTCACCGGGGGCGTCTGCATTTTTTTTTTTAATTGAAGCAGGGATCCTAATTACACACTTCTCTGATGAAAGAAAGACACAGTGTAACACATTTTGCTTTTTGTTAAGTATGCACGGCAATCACAATGCATGCGAGACCAAGGAGCCTTTGAAATTCTTGAAAGATATATTGCTTTGAAGTTTCTCCTAGGGCAGATGCAGAAAGCATTGTGCACTGAAATACACATGGTTTAATTGGTTTCCTGCTCCTGCAAATTAACCTTGTTCCATTTTGCCTCAGAAACCTTTCCTGCATTAGCTAAGAAAGCAATGTGATTTGCAAAAGATTTGGGGATCTATTCTGGGGTGCAGATTCGGGTCACAAGACACATCAGCCAATTTTCACCAGTTAAGGTTGAATTGCTTGTATCGTACCTCTTCATAGTGTAAAGTGAGGGCTCAGGAGATTCAATGCTTCCTCTCACATTAATATTGCCAGCTTCCCGGTGGGGCCTGGAAATCTCCCAGAATTAAAACAAATCCCCAGACTACAGAGATTGGTTCCCCTGGAGAAAATGGCAGCTTTTGAGAACGGACCCTTATGCCACTCTGTAGCCCTGCTGAGGTCCCTCCACTCCCCAAACTTCACTCTCCCCAGACACCCCGCCAAGTCTCAAGGTATTTCTCGACCTGCAGTTGGCAACCCTTCTCAAATACAAAATTAACGTATCAGGGAGAACACAAGGCTAGAGACCTCCTTATTGACATTTAGTTTTCTATGGGAAGAGAATTTTTTTATGGAGAGTCATCCATTCATGGGACCAATGCTCCCTCTAAGCTGTGGAGTCCTGTGAGCTACTGGCATTAAAGTTGTGAGCGAGCGATTCGGCTGCTGCTTTTAACTAGTTTGCTCTGGAGCCGTCCTTCCTGAGCTGAGACAAAAACGTGTGAGCCGGAGGCTAAAAAACTGTGAGCTAGCTCACACTAACTCAGCTTAGAGGGAACACTGCATGGGAACCCCCCCACACTGCAGTCATATTGCCCAAATGCAAGTTTATCAACAGGGAGATGTGTGGGACTGAAAAATACACCTTAAAATATAATCAGTGCTTCTCATCATCAATACAGATATTCTCTTTGGGGAGCCAATCTGCTGTGATTGCTAGACTGAAGAACTTGGGACAAGGGTCTCAGTTAGAACCCCCCCCCCGGTCACAAAACTCAGCTGGTGGCCTTCAATAACTCTCCCTCGGCCTAATTTACTTCATGGGTTGTTTTGTGAGGGGGGGGGAAGTGGGATAAAACATGTGCCTGTCACCACAAGCTACTTCGAGGATATAACTGTGAAGAATTTTTTAAAAAATGGAAAGGAAACTCTGAGACCGATTTCACACAAGAGCTGCACCGCAGTTGCGCCTCCCTTTGCCCCACTTCTATTGGTCAATTTCCCACTCAAAGCCGCATGGCCGCATTATGACCCGCGGCTGTATAGAAATATTGATTCCTATAAACCCCTGCCTCCCCCTAGAATGTGTCTTGCTGATATCTTTCTGGTACCCTGCTGTGTTGATTTCCTGTTGAAGCCAAATAGAGAGGTCCAGATGGCTTCTATTGCCATGCCATAAAAACATTCCTTCACACCTCATGCTGGAAGCTTGGCCAGCATGTCAGAAACTGCACGTAGGCCATGGTGGGTTAGAGTTTGGAGGGGCACATGACCCGGGTGTGTCCTTCAG
>NW_015173170.1:45249-103117 GCF_001447785.1 Gekko japonicus
CACACACACACACACAGCCTCTGCCTAGGGAGCAGCTGACATCATTCTCCTCTCCCAACTGAAAATTCCAACTGCCTTGTGGGGGGGTGAGTTTGAGGTGTGGAATGGAGTGTAGTCCAATCAGCTTCCATATGTAAATGACCTTGGAACGCTGGCCGGGACTGCACAAAGCAGCCAATGAACCCAGCCAGTGTCTTCTGAGTGGCAGTTTTTTCGGCCTAACACTAAAGGGGCCAATTTTAGAATTCTGGCACCCAAAACTCTTTTATAATAAGGGAGAGATGTATTGTGCCAGTGTAGAATTCTTTCCCCCATCCCTGGACTGGCCTGGGGGGCAGAATCTATACAGCCACTTCACCCAATTTTCCCCGCAGTTTCGTGATCCTCAAAAAACAGGATCACGAAATTGCGAGTCAAAATGCAGCTGTGCGGCTTCGAGTGGGAAATTGACCAATAGAAGCGGGGCAAAGGGAGGCACGACCGCGGCACAGCTCTTCTGTGAAATCGGTCTGATAAACCTCTGAGGAACCCCAGAGTTCCAGTCCCTCCAGCACAATTCAGAAACCTCTGCTTTAGAGGGTATTGCAATTATTATAGTTCAGCCCTTACACATCTTCATTAAAACAAAGGACATTTGCTTTCATCTATTTCACTTCGCAAATAAAGCCTTCTGAGCATTGCAATGACGTCTCCTGTTGTCATAATACATAAATACAACTATATCTACAAGTTAATAAATTGATTAAATACACTATAGCTTAATCATAACAAATGTGATCATAATCTAGGGTTAAATACTCACATGTTTAACTCGCCTAATGAAATACTTAATATTTAATAGTGCTTAATTTGATCTGGAATGTGTTCTAATTCAAGGAAATATAAATGAATTCTAACATGCACCATAGTGCAATAATTATTTTGATTTAATATAATGAGCCTTCTAGTGTTCTGATTTTTTCCTCTGTCCATTTAGTCAAAATGCTGGGCAAAATTTAATTCCTCTGGTTCTTGAAAAAATGCAAACATATTACTAGCAAAAATTACATCTTAATTTTAATTTTCAGATCACCATAATTCAGAAAATAATTGCCCCAGTCCAATGATACAGATGAATGCTGACTACAGATAGATGTCTCCTCATGGACGTATCCTTTTCAACCCACACAAAAACGTATTGGGGAAAGGAGTGTGGTTGGGTTGCCAACCTCCAGGTGGAGCCTGGAGATCTCCCAGAATTAAAGCATATTTCAAGACTACAGAGATCAGTTCCCCTGGAGAAAATGGCTGCTTTGGAGGGTGGACACTATGATACTATATCCTGTTGAGGTCCTTCCCTCACATTCCACTCTCCCCAAGGCTCTGCCCTCCAATCTCCAGGAATTTTCCAAAGGAGTTGGCAACCCTATTTTATATTCACATGGTGATCCAGCTATCTGAGGAGGAGATTTAGTTCAGATTCCTCTTCTGTTTCTCCAGAATACCTTTGAATCAGATGATCTGCTAGTTCAGGTCATTTACTGTTTCTTTCCAGGAGTGGCCAGTCAGATACTTCTAGGAATGTAAGAAGCCATGGTGGTGTTAGAAGTGAAGGACTTTGTACTGTCTCTTAGCCTCAGACTTCAGAGGGGGGACTATAGAGAGTCATAGAGAGAGATAGGCCAGGACCCTAAACATAGGAACATAAGAGAAGCCAATGTTGGATCAGGCCAATGGGCCATCCAGTCCAACACTCTGTCACACAGTGGCCAAAAATACCAGGTGCCATCAGGAGGTCCAACAGTGGGGCCAGGACACTAGAAGCCCTCCCACTGTTGACCCCCCCCCAAGCACCAAGAATAAAGAGCATCACCTATCCCAGAGTCCCTATCCATACCTTGTGGCTAATAGCCACTGATGGACCTCTGCTCCATATATTTATCGAGTTCCCTCTTGAAGCCGTCCATGCTTGTAGCTGCCACCACCTCCTGTGGCAGTGAATTCTATGTGTTAATCACTCTTTGGGTGAAGAAGTACTTCCTTTTATCCGTTCTAACCCGACCACTCAGCAATTTCATTGAGTGCCTACGAGTTCTTGTATTGTGAGAAAGGGAGAAAAGTACTTCTTTCTCTACCTGCTCTATCTCGTGCATAATCTTGTAAACCTCGATCATGTCATCCCTCAGCCGTCGTTTCTCCAAGCTAAAGAGCCCCAAGCGCTTTATCCTTTCCTCATAGGGAAAATGTTCCAACCCTTTTATCATTCGAGTTGCCCTTTTCTGCACTTTTTCCAAAGCTATAATATCCTTTTTAAGGTGTGGTGACCAGAACTGTACACAGTATTCCAAATGAGGTCGCACCATTGATTTATATAGGGGCATTATGATATTGGCTGATCTGTTTTCAATTCCCTTCCTAATATTCCCCAGCATAGCACTGGTGTTTTTTATTGCAGTCACACACTGTCTCATCCTTTCCTTTCAACTGCTCTGATACTATCCCTTTGATGTGTAGATTGCTACTCTCAGGGAATCTTCCTTCTTTCTGGCCTGATGCCTTCTCTCTACACTGTGCTGCTCTTCTCCATCTTGGCACCATGAGGGTAGGACATGCTTCCTGCATCTCTATGCATCCTAGCTAGTTAGACTAGATTAGAATCCTATCTCTACTCTATCCTGTCTAGAATGGAGCTCCTTACAATAAAGAACTCATATTAATTTTAAAAAGATAAAGAGGCTCTGTCTGTAACTTTGTTTCCTGTCAGCACACACACAAACCAGATAGACTCTGCTACGTTATGTGCCTTGAACACTCTGCTAACCCAGAGGGACTCAAACCAGGCCTTCGACCAGTGTGCCCTGAGCAATGTTCCCTCTAAGCAGTGGAGTCTTGTGAGCAAAAATTCTACTTTGTGAGCTACTGGCATTAAAGTTGTGAGCGAGCCATTTGGCTGCTGCATAAATTAGTTTGCTCTGGAGCCATCCTTTCTGAGCTAAGACAAAAATGTGTGAGCCAGAGGCTAAGAAACTGTGAGCTAGCTCACACTAATTCAGCTTAGAGGGAACACTGGATGCGACCAAAGTACAACTACGGTGATTGAGGGGCACCTCTGTGTTCAAAGAGTCTAAACTTTGGAATCCCAGAGCGAGGAGGCAACATCAAGGGAAGGTCTTGGTTTCTATGCCCTTTTGTTGGCCCTCCACTGGAACTGGTTGGCCACTGTGTGAGACAGGAAGCTGGACTAGATGGACCACTGGTGTGATCCATCAGGGCTCTTCTTATGTTTTCAGTTCAGTCATTTTAGTTTCTAAAGAGAGTTCAGGTTTGATTTCATTTAGAACCCACTTTTTTGGGGCTTTTTGCTGATCCGTGATATCCTTAAATATTTTCTTGTGATGTTATGCCAAAAAGGAAAAAAAGAAAAGAAAAAATATTATGTGGTGATATTACTTAAGGGATTTCCTCATCACTCTGGTGCCGACGTCTGGTTTAAAGTTCTTGGAAGTCGGAGAGAGGCAGGCGGAGATAATGCAGCTGACATGAAACCTTTCCTTCTCCCTCCCCCTTTAGGGCTACCAATAGGGCTGCTGACATGACTCTGCATGGCCTTAGGCTTGTTCCTCCCTTGATGCCAGATCTTGCATGTCTGTGATTTCATTTCTTAGTCCTTGGGAAACCAGACCTCCGCCTGCTTTTGACCTTGCTTCTGGCCACTTGCATTCCTTGGACTGAGTCCTTGCACCCTGAGAGTTAAATGCTGGTGAGGCATTGCAATACTTTCCCTCCCCTCCCCTTTGTCCCCTCTTCCCTTTGTCTGGGATTCAGAGGTATGCTGCTTCTGAAATTTGTTGATAGTAAGATTGACAACCCTGGGTTGGGAAACTCCTGGAGATTTAGGAGTGGAGCTGGAGAGAGGGGAGTTTGGGGAGGGCAAGGAGCGAAGTAAGGATAAAATTCCACGGAGTCCACCATCTGAAGCTGCCATGCTCTCTCGGGGAACTGATCTCTGTAGTCTGGAGACGAGTGGTAGTTCTGGGAGAACGCCGGGTCCCACCTAGAGGCTGTCAACCCTATCTGCCATGCATCGTCCCAATCTGTTTCAAAAGTCTTCTAAACTGGTGCCTCCACCATATCTTGCACCAGTAACGGATCCATCTATCTAAAATTATGTGAGGGCTGTCTGAAGATACAGGAGACTCTCCTACCCAGTCATGTTCTTCCTTTTGGGTTCAGTCCAGTTTTAGTAAATATGGTGAGCCATGTTTCTTTTACTATTTTATGCCCAGAAATTCTACAGGCCATAGTTGGTATTTCTGAACTCTCTCCCCAGCAGGTATCTGTAAGACAGTGAAAAGCATCTCCTGTAATCTTATTTTGTCTTAAAATTTTGATGTTCTCCTCTGTTTCAGATTCTCTGCACACCTTGTTCACGGAAGCTTGTTCAAGACATGCTGAGCTGGCGTTGGTTATGCTTTGTGTTGGTTGTGCATTATTTTGTTATCTACTGCTTCCCTCTGTGTAGGATAAGTAACTCAGTACAGAGTTCTCCACTTAAATATCACGTGGCCATATCCTTCTCTGAGGGCCACTTGCCACATTAGGTGTTTAAGGCAAAACAAATGTATGTGTTTATCACCTCTGTGGCTTATCTGAACTCAAGTACCTGAAAGGTTATAAAGTAAAAGGTAAAGGTTTCCCTTGCTCGAAAGCCAGTCGAATCCAACATTAGAAGGCGGTGCTCATCTCCGCTGCGCAAACACGCTTCTCTGGTCATGCGGCCGGCCTGACTAAACGCCAAGGCACATGGAACACTGTTACCTTCCCACTGAAGCAGTACCTATTTATCTACTTGCAATTTCTTGCTTTTGAACTCCTAGGTTGGCAGGAGCTGGGGAAAGAGATGGGAGCTCTTGAGATTGAGAAGACATGGGGGAAATCAGGGAGAGGTGTGGGTCAAAATGCAGCCGCGCAGCAAATAGTGTGAAATTGACCAGTGCAACTGGGGCAAATGGAAGAGCGAGGCCGCACAGCTGCTTGTGGGGAATTGGTCTGAGATGAGGTCACTCAGCAGTGGAGAGGACTGAGACTGACTATTTGTAAATGTGTTAAACACAAAACATCTCAAAGGACAGTAACAATATAGATGGCAACGTATCAAAGTGCTGGGTGTTTTTGTTTTTTTTGATGGAGCATGATTTACCTTTTAATTTATATAAATGCTCTGAGTGTTGCTCAGAGGCTAATTGTATTAACTGACTGCTTAGTAGTATATCTTGGCACTGTTATCTCATTCAATTTCCCCCATTTCTCTCCCACACACTTTCCTATACAATATTACACCAAAGAGTCCCTCCCACCCCAGGTGCAGAATCTGTTTATCCTGAACAAGCCAATGGCTTTAGACTTCCTTGTCCTGAGTGATAATAAGCCAAGTGATAATATCATCATCATCTGCTTGAGACTTCTCAGTTGAGGAATTTTCCGTCTGATTTACCAAACAGGAATCTGTGACACAAGGGATGTTACATAAACTGAAGGCTACAGCAGACTGGGCACAAACCTTCCTGGGAAGACCAGTTTAAGTGCATAGTTTTACAGCACTATCCAAGGATCGAAAGAAGCATGCAGCTAGCTCCATGTGTCTCAAAGTATTCTAGACATCTCTCTCTTCCCCCATTCTGTAGGGGCTGGGCCACTGAATTTTGAGGGGAACTGGGGAAAGCAGTTCGGGACTTGGTATAATGGTATAGTGAGCTGCGGTGGCTCAAGTGGTTAAGACGCTGAACTGCAGGCTGTGGAAGGTCAGTAGTTCAGCAGTTCGAGACCCGAGTGTGCCGCATGACAGAGTGAGCTCCCGTCTCTAGTTCCAGCTCCTGCCAACCTAGCAGAGCAAGAAATTGCAAGTAGATAAATAGGTACCACTTCAGTGGGAAGGTAACAGCGTTCTGTGCGCCTTGGTGTTTAGTCATGCCAGCCACATGACCACGGAAACGTCTTCAGACAGCACTGGCTCTTCGGCTTTGAAACGGAGATGAGCCCTGCAACTCTAGAGTCAGATTCGACTGGCTTTCGAGTAAAGGAACCTTTACCTTTACTATAGTGATCTATTATTCTGAAGGAAAAGGTCACCAATCCAACCAGGCACGCACAAGTCTTTTGAATAGATCAAGAAGCTCATTGGCTCTTGGCTGGAGATTATCAGATAGTAGCATATGGAACCACCTATTGCAAGGCATGGGCTATTTGGTTTCGATCCAGTTTGAAGTAATGGCTAATGTGTCAGACAAGGATCTATGAATCCTGATTTCAAATCATTGCTCTGCTTCAAAACTCACGAGATGACCTTGGTCCTGGAAGAGGAGTGAAAGCTGGAATAACACTAGGGTAAATTAAACTTGTGTCCAGTGGAGCTTTAGAGACTAACAAAATTTATTTCAGCATATTGTCACAAAGTGAGGCTGGTTCAAAACAAGAGGCAATCAAAAGGGTATCCAGCGCTCTTCTGACTGAATCTTGCTTTAAACCAGACTCTTTTCATAACATCCCTCTCTCCCCTTTCTGTTAATATAAATGCAACAGCCTAATGGAAGGATACTTCATACATCTGATGAAGTGAACTCTGACTCACAAAAGTTCAAACTGGGATTAATTCTCTTAAACTGCCACCAGACTTCTATTTTTTTTCTACTACAGACCAACAGTAATGCACATAATTTCTTGTCGAGTAGAAAATATATTGTGGAGCCTAGGCTATGGCTATTTTCTGCTTCTAGTTTTGAATATAACTATATTGGATAGGGTTGAATGGATTTGCTATGTTCCATTCCTTCAGGGCTTTGCTGTATGCTACATTCCACAGCTCCTTAATTTCCATTTATGTATGCAGGTTTCTAAAATTAACTTTAAAAATGGAGAACAGGCAATTTGCTGCAGATCAATTTGCCCTTTTTCTCCTGCTGTATAGTTATCCATAAAACCCTACTGAAAAACAATCTGGGTATGATCATGTCAAGATTCTTTTTGTGCGTTGTTTTATTGAGGCATACAGGCATTGCTAAAGCATCTCAAAACAAGAATATCCATATTGCTCTGTATTCATTCACATAAAGATTCCTTTTCTCCATTGTTTCATGGGTTCATGTGTGCAGAGTGGCAATGTAGGTGTGGAAAGAGACACACGTGGAATGCTGCGGCAAATGACACATGAAGCACTCTGTCAAAATTCTAAATATTTAAAATGCAGAGAACTCTTCATGCCTTACCTTTTCATCAGTAACAAGGTAACTGCGAACTCCAGGGAGAATTTCAGATAAGGGATGAATTTCAGAAAGATCCCTAATCTTAGAGGACAGGATACAATTTAAACTTCTTGATGGATTGGAAATGATGTATAAGAATAGTTTTATCCAGCAGTGATCTAGAGTCAGCTCAACCGTTTTTCCTAGGCCTTGTAATTTTGGTTCTTTCCTTGCTTTGGCTTTATCTATGCTTTGCTGCTACTTTCTCTTTTTAAGACTTGCAGTTGTATTATGTCAAAGCTTGTTCTTTTTAGTCTGCTGTAGTCAGGATATTCTACTGGACCTTGCTACTTTTAGTGGTGATTTAATAGCATATGATGATTGTGTTGCTTTGTGATTTTGCTGTTTTGCTTGTTTCATCGCTTGAATTGTAAACTGCCTCTGGCGGCCCTTTCAGACTGCAGGACACAAACTGTTGAAATGAACACTGGCACCATTGAAGAGTGTTTGCCTGGACTGTACTTGTGGCAATCATCCCTGAAAACCCCTGCCTCTCCCCCAGGGCTCTGAACCAATGCTCCCTCTAAACTGTAGAGTCTTGTGAGCAAAAATTCTTTGTGAGCTACTGGCATTAAAGCTGTGGGCAAGCGATTTGGCTGCTGCATAAATTAGTTTGCTTTGGAACCATCCTTCCTGAGCTAAGACAAAAATGTGTGAGCTGGAGACTAAAAAATTGTGAGCTAGCTCACACTAACTCTGCTTAGAGGGAACGCTGCATCTGAACAAATCCTTGCAATTTTGGCCTCATGCATATCCAAGTGCTTGTCAGCCAATCAGAGGCCATGGAACTCCACTAGATTGAGAGGGGGTGAGCAAGCCTCCTTTTAAAAAAGGAGGGAGGAAAAAACCTTTTCTCGTCAGACAGGAAATCTGAGATGGTGGTAGGGTTGCCATTCCCCCGGTGGGGCCAGCGGATCCCCTGATTTCGGGGGGCCCAATTCACCATGGCCCAGCTGGCTGGTGGGGGAAGCCCCACCCCAAGAAGCCCCCACCCAGTGCCACCAGTGCCAGTGCGATGATGTCACCTGGGAGTGATATCAGTGTGTTTCCGACGTTGGGGGCGACACTTTGGGTTTTGGGCAAAACTCTATGGTTTTGAGGCACAAAAAACTATAGAGTTTTGCCCAAAACCTAGAGCATTGCCCCCAACACTGGAAATGTGATGGTGTCACTTCTGGGTGATGTCATTGCAATGCGCACATGAAGCATGTGGGCCAGAAGTCCAGGAAGAACCGGGAGGTCCCCTGCTGGCAGCCAGATAGGATCTGGCAACCCTGGATTGTGGATGTTGTTACTAATACTGGAATACTGGAATATTTTATTAATATAGCAGAGTTTTTCCCAGTCATAGAAGTGTGGTACCGAGTGCGAGAAATCTCCCAAGAAGCATACTGCAAAAAGGCCCTGGATTGTGGATGTTGTTACTAATACTGGAATACACTACACAGAGGGAGCAGAGTGTTTAATGAGGGGCTCATTAACGAAACAGAAAGTGGGGATTCAGGCCACAGGAAGCCCATCCCAAACATAGTCATGCTTTTGTGCAGGTATGAATGAGGTCTTTTCCGCATGGGGTTAGTTCTGATCCCATCATGCTTCAGTGTATCCTCTGATTTCCACATGCATATTTATGACTTTAGTTTTCACTTTGTTTTTTTTTCTCCTTGTTCTTTTGAGACCACTTTTGCCGTGAGGTTTTTCTGGAAACTGATTTTTTCCTTGTGCATAGTGGCAATGTTCCTATCAGTTTTCTTTGTCCCACCCATTCCCACTCACCTCCCGCTCACTGTTCAATGATTGGACTGTCATGGTCAAACCACTTCCTCTCCCCCACCCCAAAGATGAGTGATTTCTTTTTCTTTTTAAAAATGGCACTAAAATATCAATATATCACTTCAGCTTTGTAACTTGGGAGGCTTAGGAGGGTCTCTGAATTCCCAGTCTCTAGCCTTTTCCTTTGCAGAGATGTAAGGGAAAAGGCATATCTCTGTAACAAAGAGGCTGATTTCCCACAAGCTGCTGTAGCACGCTCACTTTTCCGTTTGCCCCGATCATACGTGTCAAATTTCACACTAAGTGCTCCGCGGCTGCATTTTGCCCCCCAGCTTCACCTGATTTTCCTCGCCTCTGCTCAATCCTGTTTTTTGAGGATTGAGTAGAGGCAGCGAAAATCGGGCGAAGATGTGGGGCAAAATGCAGCCGCGGAGCACTTAGTGTGAAATTGACACGTACGATCGGGGCAAAGGGAAGAGCCAGCATGCTGCAGCAGCTTGTGGGAAATCGGTCAGAGGGATAGAGACTTACTTTTAAAAAAATGAAATTTGGGAATTCAGAGAACCTCCTAAACCTATTGTTACAATGTTCAGATTATGTGTCTGAGCTGCAGAAGAATGGCTTCCCCTCTTGTTTCTTCCTTCTTAGATCCACTGTGCTGTTCCTCCTGTGGAGGCTGATAGTAGGATTCACGGTTGAAGTCAGGGCAGGAGGCTGAGCCACCTTTTGTCACACTGCAGACTGGCCATCCATCTAATAGTTCCTTATAGTAAGAACTGACCTGGGGATTACCCTCCTGTTGCTGAAATTCTATGAATCTATGGTTGCGTTTAGATGGGCACTTCAATCCGCTGTTGCCCTACCTCTAATTGAGCCAGATTATTTTGTGACAGAGTATCTGATCAGACTCACCCCTTTTGCGTGTTAAGACAGCAGCAGGCAGGGAGTCAGCCCGTTGGCCATTTTTTAAAAAGTGTGTCCTTTGAGCATGCCCACAAGCACTGATGAGCCTTCTGAGATATGTAGTTCATGGGGATGTTGGCCGTTTTTTTTAAAGTGTGTCCTTGGAGCAAGTGCACAAGCGCTGATGAGACTTCTGGGATATGGAGTTCACTGCCGTCCTCCCTCTAATCTTTTCAATTTAACCCTTCCCCAAAGCTCAGAAAAAGGCTGTAGAACAGAGGCATCTTTCTTTGAGAGTTTTAAAAAAGAAAACAAAGTTTTGAGCAGCCCTTGTGTGTGGGGGAGAAAAGTGCATATATGCAATTATGCGCATTTCACTAACTAGCTACCACAGCCATGCAACCAAACTTTTAAAGAGACACACACAAAAAAGCCCCAAGGAATCGTTACAGCATGGAAGGCCATCTGACGTGAGTGTGAGAGGACAAAGTGAGAGAGAGAGGAGGGGTCAGAGGGCAGCTCCCAGGTTAAGACAAAAAGAGGCATCCTGTTCAAGGAAATCACACCTCAAAGAAACACACAGCAAAGGGGGGGGACTCAGATGGCTGAGGCATAATAATAATACTTTCGATTTATTGATCGCTTTTCCCCACAAACCTGTGGGCTCAGAGCGATCTTGACATTTGGACTAACAATACTCATGGGGGATAGGGAAGACAACATACAGTATTTTTAATTACACACACATTGTAGCCGGCCGGAGGATTCATCTATGAGTTGGATCAGTTGTGTTCCGACGGCATGTATTCTTGTCAGCTGGCTGATGACGTCAGGGCTTCTTGATGTCATTCTGCCACACTGCCACCGCCTGGCCGACTTGCTCCACTACAGGGATGCCGAAACAGATCTTTCATCTTTTGATCTTGCCGCACCACAGAATTCACACTCGGCAGCTAACACCTTCCCCAAGGGAGTGGTGTGCCCACCCCCTTATGGGTGGTCCCCAATTTATCTACTTGCCAAAGCTTTTGAATCGCTGGGTAGACGATGAGCTAGGACGAGGCTTGGTTGCTCACACCAGCACGCGGCTAGAACTGATAAAGCTTGGCAGATCAGATGTTATAGTTAAGCAGGGGAATTATCCCCTGCGCCACATGACAGACAGATGTTGCTGTCTGATCGTGCACTTTAAATCCATAAGGGAACAGCAATGGCAACGGATCTAACTGCATGTCTGAACGCAACCTATATGAAGCTGTTGGGCAAGATTGTTTTGATTGAGGGTATCAATGACCCTTGGTTATCTTATTTATCTTTTCAGTAATTCAGGAGCTGAAATGTTGGCCTTGTGCATCAATCTGGATGATGCAGTCCAAAATCCTAGCAGTGGTTAGTGTAGCACAAAAGTACATTTTGCCCTTCCATGCTTATGCAAATCATCACTGGAAAGCCATGTGAGCATATTAGCTTCTACAGATTCCATCATGCAATGGCAACCCTGGAACCTCTGCACTTGCAGTGGGATTGGATCACATTTCCAGCTGGCCAGAACACATTACATTATCAAGTTATTTATTCTGATATTTATACCCTCCTTTTCTCCCCAATGGGGACCAAAAGCAGTTTACAACATAGTTGTCTCCCGTCTCTATTCTATCATCACAACAACCCTGTGAGGTAGGTTAGACTGTGAGACAGTGACAGACATTGAGCTTCTGGGATAGAATGGTGACTCTGAAGACAGGTCTCCCAGATTCTAGTCTGTCACTAAACACTACACCACATTGGTTCTCTCATGTTGTGAAAGGTTTAGTCCTGCT
This sequence comes from Gekko japonicus, assembly GCF_001447785.1. Lineage (NCBI taxonomy): Eukaryota > Metazoa > Chordata > Lepidosauria > Squamata > Gekkonidae > Gekko > Gekko japonicus. The sequence continues at coordinate 57,023 of NW_015173170.1, forward strand.
TTTGTCTCAGGGTTTTCACAATGAACTCTCCGTTGTCCTGCATACCTAACCTGGACTGGGTTACATTATGAAGATACATACATACATACATACCGTCTAGTCTAGTCATTGTTTAGAATGTGCTTTCATGAATACATGCTGTTTATGGACTGATCAGAGAAACAGCCCCAATCAACCCATACAATTTTTCCGGGGAGGGGGTTACCTAACAGCACCCATGCGGCGTATTTCCTCCTCATCCTCATCTGGCAGCTTCAGACGTAGTTCCTGGCATCCCGGGCGACTGGCGATCATCACAGGCAGGCTCTGATGCTTCCTCCTCTGGCGCGCACTGCTTTCGGACTGCGGCTTCCGGCTATGCGTCCCGTCGGGCTCCTGCCATGCTGCGTCATCTCGCAGTTGTGTCGCCCCGACTCCACCTCCATCCAATCTGGTTGTTGCCTCTTCGGAATGCCAGATGCCGCCATTGTTCTTTCGCCCACGTTTTTCTTGCCGCCGCCGCCAACACTCCTGGCACAGAACCAGGAGGAGGGTGCCCCCTGCCAACTTGGGCAGGTACCCATTTCTCTACTTGTATTTACTTTCGAGCCGCTTGGTTGGCGGGAGCTGGGACTGAGGCCGGGAGCTCACTCCGGCCGCGGTGGGGATTCGAACAGCCATTATGGCAGTTTGCTATTGATGTTACTTGCAGGCGTTGTACTGCCTGCGCCACCGCTCCCTCTGATGCTAGTAAGGACCAGAAACTTGAAAAAGTCTAGTCTAGTCATTGTTTAGAATGTGCCTTAATGAATACATGCTGTTTATGGACTGATCAACCCGTGAAGGGAACCATATGTACTATAATAATCTCAAAGAAAGAATGCACAGAGCTCACACTGAAATCCAAAATAAAGCAAATCTATTCAAGGTCATTCTACATGCAGTTCATTTCAAAAACATTTCTATAAATAGTCAAGTCTCACAAATCAAGTCCAACTCAAATGAAGGTCCTCTTTGTTATGCATATATATAGAGAATGTGTTGAATGCAGTAGTAGTCGTCATTCACTGGCTGCAAAAATCATTATCGAAACATAAGGGCCATTCCACAAAATTATTTCATAAAGGCCAAACGTTTTTGTAAATCATCCAAGTTTATCAACAGAGTTCTGGATATCCTCCGTTTCAAAAGAAATCTTTCTCAAGGTGTATCATAAATCCATCATTCTTTCTCCTGATTTACATAATACAATATATATATGTTGTTTATTGTTGTTGTTTATGGACTGATAGCTGATATCAATCTCATAACGCAATGTAATGAAAACTACAATAGATATTCTGAGTGAATGCAAGTTTTGGTTTTTTTTTTAAAATGCATTAGTGGGGAAATGAATTACAGTGGACGAGTCTTAATCCTTCTCTAGCGTGAAAGCGGAAAAACGCCTTTTCATCCAATAATATAAAAAGAAGCTTTGGCATCTTATATTCTACACAGAAATAATAGCTTGATTAAAAACATTCTATTGGCGCCTGAGAAAACAAATTACTGAGTCTTCCAACATCTTGTAGAAAGGAGCTGAGTTAAATGGCTACATAAGTATTGTTAAAATGTACATGTTTTAGTAGTTCTAATCTAAAATTTAGACAAGACATTTTAATGAATAATTCCCGGTGTCACCATGAAATAATTTAAGGAGGATGGGAAAAGACTGCAAGACAAGCGTTCTCATAAAGGATGATCAGAACAGTCCAGGAAATGTCAAAATAAAGTGGAACATTTTGTTGGAATCCTGCACAATCCACCCTTCCACACTGATGCACATTTACTACCCGTGGAGAAAGTTAGTTTTGCTTAGAATTCTGTTAGGGGAGTTTTCCAAGTTATAATATAACCCCCCCTCCCCCCTTTTCCCTAGATGTATCTGGGAGAAATTAATTATTGTATGGCAGTGGGTGTAGGATATCTGAAGATTGTCTGGCAGCCTGAAACTCTAGCTCGTTTTGTGGCAAGCTAGGTTTATTTTGGGGGCTGAGAGAACTGTGACTGACCCAAGGTCACCCAGATGGCTTCAAGTGGAGTAGTAAGGAATTGAACCCAGTTCTCCAGATTAGAGTCTGCCACTCTTAACCACTACACCAAACTGGCTCTCTTTTCTGGGAGAGAAAAATAATCACTCAAGGCTTTTGGGTAGCAAAACAGGCAGATTTAATAGGGGGGGGGGAATGCCTAACACCCCCCCCAACAAATACATATGGCATATAGTAAATACAAGAGGGACTCGCGATACTCGCGGGGGGAGTATTCCCCCCAGCTCCCAGCCTGCGGAAGCAGGAGAACCTCAGGGCTGAGGAGGAAGCAGCCACAGGTAAGCTTCCCCCCACCCTGCTTTGGCGACGAGGCCTGAGTGGCTTCCAGCCACTGGGCCTGCCGATCTCCCCCCCCCCCGGCTCCGGGGGGAAGGGCGGAGTGAGTGGCTCCCAGCCACTGGGCCCACTGAACCTTCCCCTTCAACGGCCAGAGCATTCTCTGCGCATGTGTGGGGAACATTCTTTTCCTTTTGGGGGGATTTACATATCCCTGTATAGGTTTTTTTTTTAACTTTTCAGATTTTTCTGCACACCTGGGGATTGCCCCAAGTGTGCAGGAAAATCTATTTGCCCCCCTAGTGCCCCCAATGTGCGGATTTAGATATCCGCATGGAGGGGGCAACTTGGCTAGTAGATATATAGATGCACAAGAAAGATGGAATTCTGAGAAAAGGATGGATACTTGGTTCTGTCTTAGTTACTTGAGGAGAAAAAGCAACTGGAAGCCTCAATAGAACTTTGTAAAACTGTCATGACTCCCTCCAGCTAGGGTGGCCTGGTGGGTGTGAGGAATCCCCCATTTTTGCGGGCTCCTGCCTGCCACCAGCCAGCTGGCTAATTTCCCCTCTAACAGCAATGTCACACACAACGTGCCTGCGTCTCCCAAAGTCATGTCAGCATGTCAGCAACGTTGGGGGAACAACACTCTGGCTTTTGGGCAAAATTCTATGGTTTGATGCTGATTTTACCATAAAGTTTTGTCTGGATGACACAGGCAAGTTGTGTGCGATGTTGCTGTTTTGGGGGGAATGGGGAGTGATGTCACTTCCCATTCCCGGAATATCCCCCCCCCAATCTTGCTGATGGCGGGTGAAATGGACTTGGCAACCCTACCTCCAGCCCACTCAGAGGAAGAGGTCACTGTCCGAGGAGGACCAGAGGGACCAGGAAGCGCCCAGTGCTGCACAGCCACCTCTAGACAACACCTCCTCAGCATCAGAGACCACCTTGCCAGAGCCTGCAAGCCCCTCCAGAAGCCCCTGAGATAGTCCAGGCCTCTGCCATGCAGGGCTGAAGCCCAGCCCTGTAGTCCCCAGACCCAGACCCTCTTCCAGGCTAAGGAATGCTGGCGGCAGAGGGCCCTGGGCCAAAGTGGCACAAAGGAGACCAAGTGTCCAGCTGGCTGCACATCACACCAGGGTAGAGCCATGCACTGAGGGTAGGGTTGCCTATAACCAAACCCAACCCACCTGCAGGGTGGTGGGCTGCACGCTTAGATCTCTTTGACTCTGTATTTCAAACTTCTTCTTCCGGAGTAACATTATAGGAGGTGATGCTGATTTTACCATAAAGTTTTGTCTGGATGACACAGGCAAGTTGTGTGCGATGTTGCTGTTTTGGGGGGAATGGGGAGTGATGTCACTTCCCATTCCCGGAATATCCCCCCCCCAATCTTGCTGATGGCGGGTGAAATGGACTTGGCAACCCTACCTCCAGCCCACTCAGAGGAAGAGGTCACTGTCCGAGGAGGACCAGAGGGACCAGGAAGCGCCCAGTGCTGCACAGCCACCTCTAGACAACACCTCCTCAGCATCAGAGACCACCTTGCCAGAGCCTGCAAGCCCCTCCAGAAGCCCCTGAGATAGTCCAGGCCTCTGCCATGCAGGGCTGAAGCCCAGCCCTGTAGTCCCCAGACCCAGACCCTCTTCCAGGCTAAGGAATGCTGGCGGCAGAGGGCCCTGGGCCAAAGTGGCACAAAGGAGACCAAGTGTCCAGCTGGCTGCACATCACACCAGGGTAGAGCCATGCACTGAGGGTAGGGTTACCATCTCTGGCAGGAATGTGTGACTCAGTCAGGCCAGAAAGAGGTGTGTGTGCACTGCATGCAGATGTGAGCGATTTATCACATTTCTATTCTGCTCATCTTCCAAGGAGCTTAGGGTGTCAGGCATGGATCTCCTCTCCTCTATTTAATCCTCACCTCAAAGCTATGTTGTGAGAGGGAACTTGCCCAGGGTCTCCCAGGGAGCTTCATGGCTCAGCCGGAAGCTGACTTTAGGGTAGAGCCATGCACTGAGGGTAGGGTTACCATCTCTGGGTTGAGGAATACTGGAGAAGGCAGGGTTTGGGGAGGGACCTCAGCAGGGGATAATGACATAAAATCCAAAACATCCTATAACCAAACCCAACCCATCTGCAGTGTGGTGGGCTGCACACTTAGATCTCTTTGAGTCTGTATTTCAAACTTCTTATTCCGGAGTAGCTTTATAGGAGGTATTACCTGATGCAAGCAAGGCTTCTTGTTTTTGGTGCCACAGCTTTGAGGATAGCTTCAGTTGTGGAAGTGTTTGATGCAAGTGTTTTGTGGGGCTGAGCTAAGTGTTCTGTTTTACACCTTTGCTGTAAGAGGCAATTGTGAGAAATATTGCTTGTTTAAGCAAAGCTGTTGGGTTGCCAGGAATCAGCTCTTTCAGAAAGGAGGCTTCTTCCCAGCAGTGACTCATTCCAACATCAGCACGCAGCTGGATCGCTTAAGTGGGATGCACATGTGATTTACAAGCCGTATCACCCAGCTATCGAACCAGCCAATTACTACCTTGTCTAGAAAGGTCATCTGGTTTCGTTGTCTGACACACGGTGCCGGATTAGTTAGTAAGTTAGTAATCTATCATGTTCCTACTCTTTCCTATCCTGAGCCCACTTGCGGGGAGGGCGGGATATAAATGCAAAAAAATAAATAAAAATAAAAAGTATACTTCTCAAATAAAGGGAGAAGTATTTCTCTTCTAAACCTGCTACACGGCTCTGTGTAACTTTGTAAACTGACTAACCTGGTGAAATAATGCTGCTGCATTTGTACCTTTATTTAAGCACTCTGCTAATGGTGACTGGACTAACCACTGCAGTTAACCTCAATATAGACAGGCATCAGTTCCAAGGGAAAGGTCAATTCATGAGGCATCTTGATGTGAAAGTCCTCAACCTGAAGACCCTGGAAAACTGCTGCCAGTCTGAGTTGGCAGTACTGACTTTGATGGACCCAGGGCCTGATTCAGTAGAAGGCAGCTTCATGTGTGTGTTCATGTGTGACTTCCTGTACTGTGCCTTTGACATGTTCAGATGTTACATTTGGAAGCAGGGGTCGTTTTGTAGAAAAAGAGCTAGGGGAACTCATTAGCATAACTCATTAGCATATGCCACACCCCCTGACATCAGGGGCCCGGCGGTGGACCTGCAAGGCCGGCGGGAGTGCGAGGAAGCCCCGCCAAGGCCCTCCCTGGCCCCCGGCAGGCAGGGGTGGGGAGAGGCGGGGAGGAAGCAACTTACCCTCCCTCTTCTCCTGCCTCCTCCTGGCTGAATGAGGGCCGGAAGCGGGGCGGCCAGAAGCAGGGGGCGGGGCTTCGTCGTGTGCCCCGCCCCCGCACCTCACCCGGGGGAACTGCGATCCCCAGCGATCCCCCCTGAATCAACCTCTGTTTGGAAGTATCCAACCACATGTACCAGGAGCACAAACTATCTGCAGGCCTCCCAGTACACAGACATACCGTTTGTCCAAAGGCAGCAGGTAAATTTTGAAGCAGAAAATAATGTGCAGGACCAGTTTCTGATGAAATGGTGACTGCGCATATTCAGAGGATTGTGGATAGTATATGCTCCCAGTATGCACGGCTGGATATCCCCGAATGTGCCATCTGAAAGGGTGCTAGAGTTGCCAACTCCAGGTTTGGAAATACCTGGAGATTTGAGGGTGGAGCCTGGGAGAAGAGGGACCTCAGTAGGGTACAATGCCGCGGAGTCCCAGGGCTTCTTTTCTGGAGGAACATGCCAGAACAGAGTTCCAGAACTTCTTCGACAAAATTCTTTTAAAAATGTTTAAAAGTTCATGAGAACTTCATTTCCCTCTTGAGAGTTCCAGCACTACTACTACTACGTCTTCTTCTTCTTCTAAAAAAAACAAACAAACCCTGGAGTCCACCTTCCAAAGCAGCCATTTGCTCAAGGAGAAGTGGAATACATGTTGTGATTCCAGAAGACCTCCAGCCCCCACCTGGAGGTTGGTAACCCTAAAAGATGCCTTCTCTGAAGATGCTCTGCAATCTGTTAACAAGTTGCTTTCATTTGTTCTGACCATTTTTTTTCTGTTTTTTTAAAAAACAAAAAAGAGGTGTCAAGGAATGGGAGGTCATACCAGCTACTAACTTGGCAGCAGAAAGCAGCTGATTTGCTGACTTCTAAACTGCGAAAAAAAGGTTAAAATAATTCAAACAATTTTTCCACATTTAAAAAAACCCACAAGAACATGCAATACTTACGCCAGCTACCAACAAACCCTTTTGTCTAGTCAGTCGACGGATTTAAAAGGCTCCAGACGAGAAAAGGTTAATTGTGCTTAAGTCCCGGTGCAATTAATGGGGAAATTAATTGTAACTTTCCCAGGACTGGGACTCATAAAAATAACTGAATTAATTGACATCCTTTTTCCTAAGGAAAATGTCTGGATTACCCAGAATCTTTTAATTACTGCGTTAGAAGATGGGGGAGGAGCATGCAAAGCCAGATGTGTCTAAATTCTGCATCTGTTCTGTCCTATACAGCTGCAGCTCTTGCAAGTCTTAATGTTTAACAACTGTGCTAAAATTGGATATAATTGGGGGAGGTAAAAATGCTTTTCTCTCTTTTCTGAGGCTGGGAATGCTCAGAGGAAAAGGGTTTATGAGAGACCAATTAGCTCCAGTATTTCCTCCAAAGTAGCCCAATTTTATAGGTTTATTTGAAAAATCCATATTGTTGGGCTGAAATGAGCTATTAGTTGGAAACATGTTTTATAACACATAAATGGTATTGAAAGCTTCAGCAGCAGATGGGTTGCATTCCAGCACTTCAGATGAGCTGTCAAAGGAACGGAGAGAGCCAAGAGCTCTACAGAAGTAGTAGCCGAGTTACCTTGTCTCTGAAGAACATCTCCCCGAAGCCGTATTTAACACAGGAACGGGAAAGGGATTTGGAAGCTACACGGTCCTCTGTTTCTCTATAATAAAGAACAGCCGTACACGCTTAGGGCAAACGCATGTTTTTTTTTTGAAGTGGCAGGCTAATTAATGACGCAATGCAGAGAAATAAGTGTACATCAGACATACCCATCAATACACATGATGCTGCCTTATCCTGAATGAGACCCTTGGTCCATCAGGGTCAGCACTGTCTACTTAGACTTCACCTCCCCCTTCCAGGCATCCATTTCCATCTACATGCACACCTAATATAGCTTCAAAACATATGTTCTAAATAGATCTGACCTTTGGTACCAGTAAGAAGAGTGCCATTGAGCAAGACCTAAAATCCCAGTAAAAAGCTAGGATTCATGAACCAGCATAACTGTTGCCCTAGTCAAATTCCAGCCTGAACTGTAAACCTTCAGAATAGAAACCCTCTTCACATGTTCAGTAAATGCATTTGGGGGAGGGGAATCACGCCTGTTGTCTCTGTATGTGCATACAGAGCCCATGCATTTATCTTCACGAACACTTTCAGCTAAAATGGAGAACAGACTGAAGCCTACTGCACAATCCTGCTCCCTCTTCAGCACGCTAGGCTTACCATTTGCCCAACAGCAGCAAGTAAACTCCCACCCCCTCCTCCATTGCCTGTGCTCAACCAGATGCACAGTGGGAGAAAAAGACAGGGGCACTCTAAGCATTCCCCAATCTCTATGGCCTTTACCATAGAGATGGGGAAACTCCTAGAGTGTCATAGGTGTCTATATTATCTGAAACCCTTGTCCCTGGGTAGACCCCATGCTCCCTCTTCAGCATGCTAGGCTTACCATTTGCCCAACAGCAGCAAATAAACTCCCACCCCCTCCTCCATTGCCTGTGCTCAACCATATGCACAGTGGTAGAAAAAGACAGAGGCACTCTAAGCATTTCCCCAATCTCCATGGTCTTTACCATAGAGATGGGGGAACTCCTAGAGTGTCATAGGTGTCTATGGGTGTGTTCTGTCATATTATCTGAAACCCTTGTCCCTGGGTAGACCCCATTCCCCAAAAGCTCCTGGGATCAGCAGCCTCAGGGGTGCCAGCCTTGGGATATGAATTGAGCTATAGTCCTCCCAGGTCAAGGGGAGCTAATGCTCAATGTGGTTCGGTGAAGCCACTCCCAAGCCCAGGAATATTTACCACCCAAGGATTGTTCTAACCAGAAACAATTTGGTTATCAGCCGAAGTTTGGGAAATTTCTGGAGATTCAGGGGTGATTCCGTGGGGGGCAGTATTTGGGGAGTAGAGGAATGATAATTCTTATCATATGGCATTGTGGGTAGATTAGCCAGGTGATGCTAATATTGTCTGGCAACCAGAAGTTCTAGCTCTTTTAGCATTATGTACCACTAGGTGGCGAACTAGACTTGTTTTTAAGACAAGAAATATTTCATAGGTGGTTTGCCATTGCCTTTCTCTGCATCATGACCCATTCATGTGAAAATCTTATGAACAATATAGACACAGCAATATTTAAAACTATAAAACAGTTAAAATTCTGATATACTTCGTAACATCTCTTGGTGTATTTTATACGCGACTGATAAATATCTCGCACTGGGAGCTGTAACTATTGGGTTGGCACCCATGAGAAGCATTTTGCAAAGCTCTGTATCAGAGTGACCCGGATATTTCTTAAGAAGGGGGGAAATAACCTTTATACAGATTTCGTGATAAAAACATCAATGTGGTAATACGTTTGATTTTTTCAACCTCACCATCCCCACAAGGACAAACCCACTCATGCATAGGAATCTTTCTGAACCACCCTTCTAACACTGCAGAGGGGAATGCTCACCATCTGGCTAGAGAAAATGCCCCCCGTTGGCTCGGAATCTCCAGCTGAGAAAGGTACATTGCTGGTGCTACCTTATATTTTGTGTGCCCTGAGGCCAAAAATTCTGGTACTTTATTAATGTCATTCTGTTGTTGAATATCCACCATCCTTTGTTTGAGTACTGCCTTTGCTTGGTCAGTCAGGCCCGTAGCCTGCGTGGGGCCCTTGGGCCCCGTCCCCCGTGGGTTTTGCGGGCCCCTCCCCCATCCTCTGCTCCCCCTCCTACCCCCCGTGCTCCTTCTCCGAAGCCTCCCCAGTCCAGAAGCAAAGCCCCCTCCCCGGACACGCAGGCGCGCATGCACACAAGGAGCAAAAGAGCCCCCTCCTCTCTTCCAGACCCCCACACTCCCTGCTCGGCCTCTCTAGCAAAAGGCTCTGCCAGTTTAACCCCTTCGGCGCTGCAGATGAATGCAAACGGTGTGTCCTCCGGGAGGAGCTTCCGCCGGGCTGCCCTCCACGACGCCTTCTGCGCCTCCTCAATGGGGCTCCTTGCAAGTCGCTCTGCACGGGGTGGGATGCCCGGAGGGGTCCTGCGCTGTTCCGCCGTCTCGGCAAAAGGAGGTTGAAGCCGGGTCATATTTCAATAATGTATGAATGTATTGTTATGGATTCTGTTTTGCAGTTAAATTGCTTCTGAGGAAGTCAAGAGACGAAACCAAGTACAAGCCGGCTGCTTTGTTAAGCTTTATAAGCTCTAAGCTCTATAAGCCTTATATTCTTTTGACTGCCAACAGCAACTGTTTTGGAATTCCACTGATATCTTCTGGCTGTTGGCAGCAACTGACATTTTGTTGTATTATCATGTTATTGTAAAACATTAAGATATTGTATGGCTAGATTGTATAACTTGTGAAAATTTTGTATACTTAGATACTATTATCAAGTATAAAAAGTAATTGTATTAAGCATACATAACTGATGTTCTAGAATGTATTATTGGACTGATATTGGCCCCAGTTTTGTTTTCTTCGGAGTTTGGCTACTGGGAGGTCTTTGGGGTTTGGCTACCGAACTATTAGCAGCACATTTTTCAATCAAATGCTGCATAATCAATGCATAACTGAGGGTGGATCTTCCCTCCCTAAAACCAGCTTGCTCTTCGGCAAGTAAATCTTCCTGTTCGATCCAGCTCTTGAATTTGTCTGCTAGGTGGCTGGCATAAAGTTTGCCGATTATACTGAGCAGGCTGATTGATCTGTAATTAACTGGATCGTCTCTCCTTCCTTTGCATCACGACCCTGGTATTCCTTGGAAGTCACCCTTCCAAATATTAGCCACACCTGACCCTCCTTAGCTTCCAAGGTCCAACGGGATTGGGCTAGCCTGGGCTATCTAGGTCAGGGCCAAGGAATAGAGGAAATTTACCAGGAATGTGCTGCCATACAGTCCACCCTGTGAAGCTGCCATTTTCTCCAGGGGACCTGACGTACTTTGGAGATCAGTTATAATTTGGGAGAACTTCAGGCCAGTCGTAATGCAATTTCGTTTACATGGAGTTGGTAACCCTAATTACCATACGAATTGCTGAACTTAAATTGCTGCAGCGAGATCTTGCTTCTGTTTTCCCAATTAAACAAAGGGTTAAAGCAAATGAGTATGGATTTCTATAGAGGCTCTTCCTTACATTAAGGATGAATGATGATCTTCCCTCCCTCTTCTCTCTCTCCTTTAATAAGGAGGGGGAGAGGAAGTCTTTTTCCAGAGATTGGAAATTACTCTAGGCAGTCTTGCATGACACAAGTCATGTAAGATGCATGGGTGAGATACTAATCAGGAGTCATGTAAGATGTATAGATGAGATACTAACTCGGAGCTGTGTGCATGCTACCAGGAACTTTTTGAAAGAAGACCAGGGCTATTTTTGGGCAGGAACGCACAGGAACAGAGTTCCGGCTGGCTCCCAAGTTGGCCACGCCCAACAGGAACTCATTAGCATAATAGGAAAGCCCCGGGGGAGGCTGAGACTCCCCCGGAAAATTTCGGAGGTAGCCCCCGCCCCTGCGCCCCCCTGAACTCTACGCCTATGCTAGACAGTCTTGCATGACACAAGTCATGTAAGATGCATGGGTGAGATACTAATCAGGAGTCATGTAAGATGAGATACGAACTAGGAGCTGTGTGCTTGCTACCAGGAACTTTTTGAAAGAAGACTATAACATTATGACAAGATTAACATCAGGAGTATGAATGTAGCTGTCAGTGTATTCTGCATAAAGTGGTTTGCAAAGCACTGAGATAATGTAGAATTCACGTTCCTGAAAAACCACTATGTTATTGATAGTTCATTTAATGTGCATACGTTACTTTTCGTGAAGAACCTAAGAAGAAACCTGCTGGATCAGACCAATGGACCACTGAGTCCAGTGCCCTGTTTCACACAGCAGCCAACCAGTTGCCGTAGATGGCCAATAACAGGGCAGGGAGGCTGGTCCCTTGATGTTGCCTCCTGTCACTGGGTTTCAGAGGTTTGCTGCCTCTGAATATGGAGGTTCCCTTTAGTCATTAATGGCTTATTATCCATTGATGGATTTCTTCTCCATGAATCTGTTCTGCTTTTAAAGCCATCTGTGCTCATGGCCATCAGGACGTCCACGGGCAGTGAATTCCACAGTTTAATTACCAGTTGAGTAAACAAGTATTTCCTTTTATTTGTGCTGAATCTGTGTCCATTGGTTGCCCCTGAGTTCTAGTATTCTGTGTTTCTTCATCCCGTGCCCCTCCAAATACATCTTTTTAAATGCCATGGTTTCCTTACTGATTTTATATGCCTTCCCATTCTTTTCTGATTTATTTGTCTGGTGGTGTTTTTAACATACTACACATGTTCAAGGCAGTTTCCAAATGACACCACACAACCTGATAAGAGCAATCATAAAGCGATGTAAAACAACTTTAAAACTTAGCTAAAACCCGTTGCTGAATGAGTCAGAATGACTGCATGAAACAGCATCGTTAAAAGCTTACTAAAACTAGAGCGAAAGTGAACAACAATAACAACCCAACCAACAAACAGCTGGAATGCAAGTATGAGCCAACATCAGACCAGTAATTTACAAATAACTGAGCAAACAAAAGTCAGTGATAGTGTAACCTTATGCAGAATTATACTCTAGTCTATGCCCACTAATTTCAGTAGGTTTAGACTGGAGTCAGTTTTGCATAAGATTGCATTGTAAATTAGGCACTGGATATTAATCAAACACATCAATTAGGATGACAGGAAATACCAGATTATTTCACAAGAGGGCAGTACACTGGATGGTCACAATAAATATACAGAAACAGGAATGTTTTGTGAATTATATTTTCAGAAAGTTGTTTTTACCAGAGCCTTTAAATATAATTTTACAATTTTAAGTACCTTTAAGAAAAACAAATAACAATCCATCCTCAACTTCACCCCCTTCCCTCCACCCTCGTTTCTACACATTGTGCTCATGCTTAGGATAATGTACCTGCTGGATCAATTTCTGTCCATGATTATTTCCTGATCAATATGGCCTCCCCAGGGACTTCAGATGGACTTTGCATCTCATGTCTAGATTTGAGTGGGGCACGAGAGACAATTGTTTCCTGCATTCCTGAATCCGCAAGCAGAAAGGCATCCTTCATCGCCCTTTTATGATACACCTTGGGAGAAGCTGGAATCTGGTTGTGCAGTGGTGAATTATTAACTACAGTGCTTGCTTGAGCTAAGACAGTGTCCTTTGTGAATAGATTTTAACAGGAGAAGAACATGCAAGAAGAAATAAATTCCCTTCCTTATAAATATCTGGAGGCTGTGTTAGACCATCTGGATCTTTTCTGTCAGCCATAACAAGTAGCCACTGTCGTATCTAATAAAATCCAAATCTGTGTGAATAAAATGTTGTAATTAGACATTCATAGGTTAATGTCTTTAATATATTGATGCAATTTCTAGACTTGTATACATTGCGAGCTTAGCATTTCCAGGGTAGAGGCCCTGTCTCTGTGATATCTACAATGGGAGAGTGACTCTCCCTGGGGGGAAACACTATGCGTGATGTTATCTGTCAAACATATCAAAGACTTCTATAGTTCTTGAAGTCTCATGTTACAGCTAGTACAATATGCTGTGTGTTCTGGGGGACTAGTTATTCTTCTCTGGGACTAGTTATCCTTCTCTGGAAGCAACCTAACTATGGGCAGTAAAAATGAATTGAGCTCATCAAGTAAGTACCCCTGGGACTGATATAAAGTGTTGTCTCCTGTCTCTGGTTCCAGCTCCTGCCAACCCAGCAGTTGGAAAACAAGAAATTGCAAGTAGATAAATAGGTACCACTTTGGTGGGAAGGTAACAGCATTCTGTGCACCTTGGCATTTAGTCATGCCGGCCACATGACCATGGAGAAGATCTTAGGATAGCGCTGGCTCTTTGGCTTGGAAATGGAGATGAGCATCGTCCCCTAGAGTCAGATTCGACTAGCTTTCGAGCAAGGGAAACCTTTACCTTTACTTATCCTTGTCATGGTTTGACCGCACTTCTTTCTGATTACAGCTGTTAATTTGTGCCACAAAACTAGAGACCCTTTGTTGTCATCAGTGACCACCGTTATGAGTGATCACTTTTCTTGATCACATTAAATTTTAACATAATGTCACACCCTATATTTCTTGCATGCAGTTAACTTTTCATCTTATATGACACAGTTTGTTCCCTCCATAAATATATGTGTACGTCTACCAGCTAAGGAGCCACCTCATGCACCTGTTGAAGTGAGCTGTAGGCTACAAAAGTTTATGTTAGACTATTATTTTGAAGTGAGCTGTAGGCTACAAAAGTTTACGTTACACTAGTATTTGTTAAAGTAAAGGTAAAAGTTTCCTTGCTCGAAAGCCAGTCGAATCCGACTCTAGGGTTGCGGTGCTCATCTCTGTTTCAAAGCCGAAGAGCCAGCGCTGTCCGAAGACGTTTCCGTGGTCATGTGGCCGGCATGACTAAACACTGAGGCGCACGGAACGCTGTTACCTTCCCACCGAAGTGGTACCTATTTATCTACTTGCAATTTCTTGTTTTCGAACTGCTAGGTTGGCAGGAAGTATTTGTTTCAAAAGCCAAAATACCGACTTCTGGTACGGTGCGGCGACGGGCGGTTTCTCAGTGGCTCCGAGATGCCCGATCCTTTTGCGCTCTTTTTGGAGCCCTCCCGGTTGTCGGGTGGGCTTCGCTAGTTCTTCCGGACAGAGGGCTAGTTGCAGAGGGCTCTGTGGTGGTCCCTCCCGAATTGGCAAATGGGGGGGGTGTTTGCTACCACCCTGAAGCAGGAGCATTCTACAGATAGAACATGGATGCCACGTTCTACTAAACTGCAACCATCCATCTTTTTTTAACTTCGGTGGAATTTACAAATGAAATATAACAAAAAGAACAAAGCACATCATAAAAAAAAAGGTCAGCGCATGTAGGATTATGAGAAAAGCGTTAGCTGTTGGACTAAATACCCCAAGTAGTTAGCTCCAACATTAAGAAAAGTGGCTGGGAAGTGGTCGGGAGCAGACTTCGTCTCAAATGGAGGGGGTTAAGAAAAAAGTCTTCTTTTGTTTGAACTGCTGGTGTTTGTTAGAAACGAATAATGATGAGCAGTTGAAATGCAACAAATTAAATTGCCTTGTGAGAACTGAGAGTTTGGAAAGATGAGAGTCTATTGAGAAATGGAGGTGGGAATAGAGGAGGAGGAATTCGATCCAGACACACTAATTGGAGATCTAACCTGGGAACAATTTTCAAACTTTTTAAGGTGAGAAATCAAGCAAGCAGTTAAAATTGGTTGTAACAACCTGGTGAAAGACTATCAAAATATAAATCAAGATGAAAATACAAATGAAAATCAACCTCAACAAGCCCAAGGACTTATGGAAGAACAAAGCGGTACTCGGGAGAACACGAGAGAATCACAAAATAGCAAATTGACCTCAGTGGAAAAAGAGAACCAAAATACAGATTCACATAAGAGATGTTGTTTAAAAGGAAAAACAAGCCGTGTTTTGAGAAAGGAAGTAACAAAAAAGCTATATGTGAAAAAGAATACGAGGGGGAAAAGGAAAGGGGGAAGGAAGATTTTGGCAAAGAAATTTAAAGTGGAAAAATGAATGATGACTGACCTTGTGAAAAATGGAAGAAGTGACTTTGAATTGGAACCTCGTGAATGTAAAAATGCAAGACATTTGCATGAAGTTTAAAGGAAAAAGGAAGTGTTAGAAGGGGGGGAAGGGAAAGACAAAAATTATGTTGGCTGTAGTATGTTGGGGTTTTTTATGTTTTGGGTATAAATGGTTTTTTAAAAATGGAGATTGTTGTTAATGGGAAGAAAAGTTAGGAAAATTGTACAAGTGCAACTATTTGGCAGTTTATTTTGGTGGCTTGATTTACTGCTGTTTCATTAATTCTCTTAAGCTTCTCTTCCTTTACATGATGAGTATGGATGGATTTAAGTATGTGAATGGATCTAAGTATGGAATGGATCTATGTTGTATTATATATTCTTAGTGGGTATTTGTTAGCACAAAAGAGGGGGAGGGTTAGAAAAGATAGGAAAATTGTACAAGTGCAACTATTTGGCAGTTTATTTTGGTGGCTTGATTTACTGCTGTTTCATTAATTCTCTTAAGCTTCTCTTCCTTTACATGATGAGTATGGATGGATTTAAGTATGTGAATGGATCTATGTTGTATTATATATTCTTAGTGTTAAAGTTTTAGTGTGTTCTTCTTTGTCTGTGATTTGTAATGGCCCATGGCTAAATACAATATACGTAGATATTTCTTTGAACTTTCCTCTTTATTGCTGGACTGATGGGAAAAAATAGTATATCAGAGTAGGGTCAGAAGTAGGTTCCTCTCTAATTAGTAGAACTAACAAAATGTTTAAAAGATAATTTAAATGGAAATATAAGAGATACTTAAATGTTGTTATAAATGGGTGATCAAGAGGTACTATAGGCTCTTCATTCTTAGAATACAAAATAAATCTGAACCAGTAATAAGAAATGAAATGTTAACTATGTAAGTGAATTGTGGAAACATCAAACATATGGTTCACTAAATATATTTTCATGGTTCAAGAGAAGGTGAGAATGTTTGAATAGGTATATCAGTAAAGTATTAGTAAAGCTGTACTATAATAGTAAATTTCCAATTAAGCTCCACCTACAAAAATATAGAAACAAAAGACGGAAAGTAAAGTAAGAGGTTGATACAAAATCTTAGTGGTTGATGTGGATGGCTAGAAATAGAATGAGTTTAAGTTATCTTTAAAGCAGTTCAAATAGGGAATAAGAAATTACTTAAACAAATAGAATGGCATTATTAAAATGAAGCCTATTTTGTAGTAACATTATTGATACTATATGAATTGTAATTTAAATCTACTGTAAACTTTGTTGTTAAAGTAATTTATAGAACCTTGTAATACGTGCTCTAAGATACTGGATTGGAAAAGGGTAGTAGGAAATGGCACTAAATGTATAAGTAAGTTATCTTAACTTCGATTGAAGAATCTATAATTAAGCTATCAATCCTGATTTGAATCTTACGATGTGCTTAAATATTTATATGTCCCGTTGTGTGTTTGTTTGTCAGAAAATAATAAATAGATTATTTTTGATTGAAGAATCTATAATTACGCTATCAATCCTGATTTGAATCTTACGATGTGCTTAAATATTTATATGTCCCGTTGTGTGTTTGTTTGTCAGAAAATAATAAATAGATTATTTTTTAAAAAGCCAAAATACCTTTTTTTCTTAGGGCCAAGACACAAAACATTATGCAGGCTTTTGAGCTCACCAGAAATCTTCATCAGGGTAGACATTGCAAAATAAAAACATTATTGCAGGGAGGTAAGCAGGGTTTTTTCCCCAGTTCATGATCTTACCAATCCCCATGCCCCCATTTGGTGCAGATGCTGTGCTGTTCTGTAATTTCTGAATGGCTATTAGTGTTAGATGACTGCTAGGGTTGCCAACCTCCAGCTGGAGTCTGGAGGTTTCCTGGGATTACAACTGATCTCCAGGTGACAGATCAGTTAACCTAGAAAAAAAAGGGAAGGTGGACTCTACGGCATTATATCCCACTGAGGCCCCTCCCCAGACTCCACCCTCCTCAGGCTCCACCCTCAAAATCTCCAGGTATTTCCCAACCTGGAGCTGGCAACCCTAACTTACAGCACTTGCATTCTGGGAAGAATAAGTAAACTATGGGGAATCATCTCACTGGGAAGATGAAGCCCAGCAAAGTCTAAATGACAGTCAAAACGAAGGCAAGAAACACCGTTCTCTTGGAAGGCGGAGAGCAGAAGGAAGCATTTGGAAGTCTTTATATTAGCCGCAACCCAGATGAATTTAAGATACTGCTCAAGCTATAATCCATTGAGATTAAACTGGGTAGTTTTACCTTGCATAAACTCTTACCAGTCTTTCCCTGGGTTTGTTCTCATCCCGTTGACAAATCTTTCTCTTTCTTGGCTTTACTTCAGTAAAAAAAAAATTGTAGCCAGCTATATTTGTCCATGAACAGGCCAAAACAAAACTCCATGTAATACCTTCTCATTTGGGGCAACCAAAAATGACACAAAACATTGTGCAGGCTTTTGACCTCACCAGAACTCTTAATCAGATGAGTTGTTACAAAATAAAAAGATGCTGTGAGGGGAGGAATTCCAATGCAATAACAGCGCAATCCTGCGCAAACTCTGGAGTGATTCTGCATGGGATGGTACTGCAGTCTTTTCAGATTGCCCAGTTGGCACTTTGAACAGACAGGCCCCTTCCCTATTTTATTTACACCAGTTAAGGACAGCCTGATGAAGCTGAAAAAGTCTTGATAAATGACAGAATAAGGATGTAAATATATAAATGTAGAGCTACTAAAGGACCAGGCACTAAAGAATCTTCAGCATTTGAAAATACTGGGGGGGAAATGCCTCTTTTACCAGCCAGTACATTTTCATTCATCCATAAATTTCAAACATGGAAAAATCAATGCATTCCTGGATCACCTGGCTCAAGTGCTGTCCATTTGTCAGGACTAGCGTTGGCAGATTTTCTTCTTCTGTCTCTTATCTATTGAGCAGTCAGGAGTCAGTCTTTATCCACAGAGATTTTTGCCAGGTTGGGTTGTGGGAACTCATATAACCATGTGCTTGAACTGAATGTCCAGTATGGCTTGCAGAAGTTATAACAGATGCAGGGTTGACAGCCTCTTAGGATCCACACTGCAACCAGTCGTATGCCATATTCCCGCCCCTGACTTTTATAAACAGACTAATTTCATTTTAAAATCCAGAGGCCTGGCTAACAGCCCATTCCTACAACTGCCTGTATTGGGAAGGGGAGAGTCACATTCAAGAGGGTGTCTGTGGGTAAGCAATGCCACACACTGCAACTTTTAACTATTGCATGTTGGCATGTCCTTAAGCACGCTGCATGTCAAGCTATTATTGAACTGATGTATTGGGCATGAGGCCCATTACTCTGATAAAGGAAGACTTCTTGACTCAGCTGCCCTGCTACTCGGAGGAGAGCTGCTGTTATAAATAATGTTGCTAGATAAGTCCAAGAAAAAGTCAGCCACGCAGTCAGCAAATAACTCTGCTCATTTTGGTCAGCTCTGAGTCACATTCAGAAAAGTGGCACCTTAATTAAATATAAACATATCCTTGGGGATTTGGGTTGATTTGTGCTGATGGCTATAGAGTTTATTATAGCACTGTGACATCTGAAAACCCCATAAAGATACCTAACAGCAGAAAAAATAGCACACAAGGCAGATTTTCAGGGTCAGAAAATATGCAGTATTAAAACTCAGTTGTCGCATACTAGGGTTGCCAGGTCATCGTCCCCAGCCACTGTGGGGGGGGGGGGGGGGGGCAGGGTTGCCAGATCCAGGTTGGGAAACTCCCTCCTGGAGATTTGGGATGAAGCCTGGGGAGAACAGGGACCTCAGCGGGGTACAATGCCACAGAGTCCACTTTCTAAAACATCCGTTTTCTCCAGAGGAACTGATCTCTATAGTCTGGAGAGAAGCTGTAATTCCGGGGGATGGGATCCCCAGGTCCCACCTGGAGGCTGGCATCCCTATTAAGTATAGGCAATAACATTGACAGAATAATACACAAGATCTAGTCAGACTGGAAAATGTATCTCTCTTCCATATATGTGCAAGTTAAAACTTTTTACAGTGCAATGTATTTTTACACATTTCACGATGCAATGAAAATCCTTCCTCTACTAATGACACGCATAGTTCAAAATGTCACATGGTGCCTCCCTTTTGCCCTGACCTGGATGACGCAGGCTTGCCTGATCTCATCAGGTCTTGGAAGCTAAGCAGGGTCGGCCCTGGCCAGTACTTGGATGGGTGACCACCAAGGAAGTCCAGGGTTGCTGCAGAGAGGCAGGCAATGACAAACCACCTCTGTTTGTCTCTGGTAGGGTTGCCAAGTGTGAATTCAGCCGCAGCGAGGGACAGAGTTTTCCCTCGGATGACCATGGCTCTGCCCCCAGAATGCCCGGTGTGCCCGCGTCACCTCTGGGCAACGTGCACGTCGGTGTGGAGTTCCCCCCAGGGCCCGATCTGCCGGCGGTGGGGGACGAGCCTCTGGGGCAGGGGTTTCCCTGCCCCCCAGGGGGACTTGGCAAGCCTAGTCTCTGGCATTGAAAACGCTATGGGGTCGCTCTAAGTTGGATGTAATTTGATGGCATTGTCCATCACTACCTCCCATTCTGGTGGTACCAGGACAGGAATGCAGATATGAATGACTTCCAGCTCATGAAATGCTACCATGTCCGCAAGGAGGGTGGTTGTAACATAGCTCTCTGTCTACAGTGCTAATTTTTTATGCAGCGGGAAGAAGGATTATGTGATGTGTGCTTGGACACTTGGGGGGAGCGTCACAAATATAACTTAAGAGGTGCTCTGCTGGGTCAGAGCACTGGTCCATCTAGTCTAGTATATTGTTCCATATGGTGGCCAACCAATTGCCCTGAGGTACCAACAAACAGGGTATAGAAGCCAAGACCTTCCCTTGATGGAAGTAATGTAGCACTGGTTATCAGAGGCTTATGGACTTTGAATATGGAGGTTCCCTTTAGTCTTCATGGGTAGTAGCCATTGATAGATGATCCATGAATTCAAATATTTGATTCCCTACCGTCATTTTGAAATAGTATATTTCTAGGCAAGTGGTAGCATGTCATACCTCACATGAGTTTCAGATCTAATGCAGCTGAATGTGAGGTTTAATCTCCATTCAACAGCTTCTTCAGCTATCACTATGTGTTGCAACATTTTAAAAACGTGTACAGTTTAGATATACGTTGTTGTCAGGATCTATTGGACCATGCCACTTGTGTCAGCTTCACAAGGGGAATTTAGACTCATATTTCCCTCAGAGCAGCCTCTCCCAATGCTTCACATCAAATCACTTCTAGCCGAGAATGAAATTTCAAAGCTAGCTTGTGATATGGCCAGAGGTTCAATTTTAGAAAGAAAGAAAAAGTCAGAATCCCATTCCCATTACCCTCACCTGAAGTAGCTGATTGGATTCAGTACTTTTTTAGACTGAGGATTTCCTCCTTTAAGTAATTAAATGCAGGAGCTTCCAAATATTAATCTTGTTCCTTTTCAATTAACATGTCAAAAAAGGTAGCCATTTTGTCTTTGCATGATAAGACAGAAAATATGTAGCAGAGTTACCAACTATCAGTGCTCATAAAAAAAAAACACGTTTTCTAAGCATCAGAAGAAATATTCCCTCAGTCCGATCTACCTCACAGGGTTGTGGTGAGACTTAAATGGAGGAGGGGAGGATGAAATTGTAAGCTGCTTTAGGGCCCCACCAGGGAGACAAGTGATCTATAAATATCTAAATAAATAATGTGAGGAAACTGTAGCCTCTTCTGTCCAGTTGAAGGCACGATCCAATACCACTGCAAGTGCAGAAGTCTGGTATTAATTAAAAGAGAACAAAACTCTCCAAATTTAGTAATATGTGGTATTTATTGTGACTAACCTGAATGGAAGAAACATTAGGAAATCTCTGGATGTGGCCATTGTTCTGGTGACTGTCTAGCTTAGAGTTCTGGCTGTTGTTCTGAGGTCTGATTATCTGATTTACTGTTCACGGAGGCCAGAGGAAGGAAGAGAAGAGATACGTAGTGCAGACATGTAAACAGGCTTATTTTCCAGGCTGAAAATTCTTTCCCACTGTTGTTTGCTCATTGGCTTTGGCAAGGTTTTGCCACTCCAACATCTGCCTTGAATGGTTGTCAAACAGCTTTGCAATACCTGTGATAGTAGAATTTCACACTTCCTTGCTTCTGGAGACATTCATATCTACAGTGGGAGAGAGAATTTTATCGAGGGTCATGGCTGGTCAGCGCATATCCTTCTGCCCACAAAAATACTCTGGGGGTTCTAAGCCCCAGTATTTAAAATAACTAGGTTGCTGATTGATCTGCTCACTATTTATTTATATTATTTTTGGCATGCAGCAGCAAGAGTGGAAGTGGAAGGGGGAATGTGGGTCTGCTATCTGGCTGCATGAGAATGTGCATGGTACTCTTTGTCATGTTATTTTTCACATATTCAAACAGGGTCAAACTGTTCACAAACAGCCCAACTGTTCAATGAAAAAATGGCTCCCTGTTTGAGACCAGCAAAAAGGCCATGAGCCAACCTGGTAAGAGTTCAAGTGTTCCTACTCTCAGTCCATTACTCTGTCTTTTAATGTAGTGCTCATTGTTATGTCCTAAAGCAAGAGTTGAACTGAGGTAGTGATGTAAAGTTTCTTTTTTGAAAGAAAGCAATTATGTTATAGGGTTACCCCATTTTCTCACCCTACCCTCTCAGCTCTTTTGAATGGCCGTTTCTTTCTGGTCCTCTTCCACTGCCTTTAAGTCACTCTGAACTCAGTCCCATTCCAAACATGTGATTCTATTCTTCATCTCAAGTCTGTTTTCTACAGACCCCCTACATGTGCACTTCCTTGTATGTTCCCTTCCTTCTTCAATTAAATTTCCTTTCCCCCTTTTTCCATGATGGTCAGAGCACAGTGCCTGATTTTCTATACAAAGATGTTTTTCTTTGCCTCAGATTGCCTATTTTATATAAAGAACATTCCTAGCGTGGCCTGATTTTTTTTCTTAACAACATTTCTACTTGAGTTGAAATGGCTGATTAAGGGTGGGGGGATTGTAATTCCTGACACAACTGTGCCAAAGAGGCCTTGTTTTTAAAACTCAAAATTATCATCATTATAAAAATGACCCATTGTCATGCTGTTGTAGCATGATATCTACTGGCAGAGTGAGTTTTTGTTCATAAGGAACGGTGCTAAGTGTGACCAGTTAGAGATAATAAAGTTACATTACCATGCATTAAGAAAAGCTCTAAACTGCATGGCTGATGGGAAGACAAGTGTGAGACGACACAGCAAGCAAGCCTAACAGTCACATTCTGGGGACAAAGAAGGAAATGACATTTAGGAGGTTAGGATTAGCGTTCCCATTTGCTTCCCCCTGTGGGTGCTTCTCCTTTTAAACACCTAACATGGTAGATTCCAACAACATCCACCAAAAACTATTTCAGTTTTCCAACTGCTTGCACAGAATCATAGAAAAGATTCACCAATACTTGATAACCTTTGCAAACTTTTAGACAATTTCTTTTCAGGCACCCTGGAATAGGCTACTGAAAGAACCTTAGAAAACCCTCAAATGTATATTCTAAGACTAGCGAAAATGACTAATAGTATGCAATTTGGTATGATAAAATTACTCTTTACATAGCTTCTTTTGTAATATCGCAAAAAGGCTGTAATAAAACAGATGTTATGATCCACGAAGCAGAAAAAGCAATTGTCTATCATGGAAAGCAGCAATCAGACTTTTGAGTAATTAGCTCACAACTAATAATAAATTATCATAGGCCCTGGTCTCACGGGCCGGATATCGCGGGGGGGGGGAGGCGTGGCTAATTGCCCCGGCGCAGTTTGATCCGCGATTACACGATCAGATGCGCCGGTGGCACACCACGGGTCCTTCCCTCGGCGCCGGTGGGTAAACGAGGGACCGGAGGGGAATGCTGCGCACCGGCGCGATCACACCATGGGAGTCTGGAGGCAGCCCGTGGCAAACGTTTACTAGTACTTTGGAGGTACTAGTTTTTTAACGCGCATGTTCGACGGTAAACACGGGTGCGCTCCACTTCCCAGATGTTGGGGTGTGATCGCGCCCAGATAATCCGCCCCCCATCCATGCCTCTCCCGTAGCAACTTTGCCGTGTGACCGGGGCCATATTAATGGATGACTGTGCTTTGCAGTTGTAAGATTATTAACTATTTTCCTCCAAATTCAATGCAAATCACGTGTGAGCACAAATGGACTTTGGTTTCTTAGATCTGTCCCATCACTAGAGCAAAAATTTGCTGATACCACTCCTCTGAATTAAACTGGCTGTATTAAAGCCGTGATCCGGGCTAGCCCGCTCACTGGATTCAGAAGCGAAGCAGAGTCAGCCCTGGTCAGCACCTGGATGGCAGACCACCCAGGAAGTCTGGAGTTGCTGTGCAGAGGCAGGCCATGGCCAGCCACCTCTGTTAGACTCTGGCCTTGGGAACCCTACAGGGTCATCATAAGACAGCTGTGACTTGACAACGTTTTATGGACACACACATTGAAGATGTGGGATGGTATTTTTTCATTTTGCAACCCTGCAGTTTGCTTAAAATGGCCCTGCTCATAGAAAAACCAAATCTAATCAAAGATTTTAACATAGCTGCCTCCCTGACGTGATAATGTTCTACGTACAAGAGATTTTTTTTTGTTGTTCATTCGTTTTTAAGTCTGGGGGGCAGTCAAATGTATGCTTCTGTTGTGCAGTCTGAAATTGTACTGTCCAGAAAGAACTGTGTTACATTTTGTGCATCTGCAGCTAATTGGAACATTTGAAACTTCTGGAAAACTTTCCTTGAGGGCGGATTGGCTGGTGGCTTTGGAACTTCTTTGCCTCCTGGTTCCAGATGGCTTTGCTTACCTGCCTGAGTCACTGCCAGCTGTCTCCTTTGCCTGCACCTTAGTGGGAAGGACCTGCCTTGCCCTCTGTTTGGGGGGCAATCCCTTCTTGAGCCTGTTAGCTCATATCTCAGTAAAATTCTTTCTTAGTTGTTTTCTGTTCAGAGGGAAATTAATTTACCTTATCCCTGCATTCTGTTGTTGCTTTGTTCCTCTTACTGCCGTGCCTGGCATTTGTTTAATTGCACCTTGCAAATACAAAGGAGGGCAGAGAGTGAATAGGATGGAAGGGGGTGGCTTTGCTCAGAATCCAGCATCCACTAAGGGACTATTTGTAAATATCACCGAGGAGAGAGAATGTCACCATCACGGAGAAGAGAAATGATTAGAAAAGGTAACAATGACAAGTACTAAAGGAGCAAAGCACGTACAGTCGCAATAAAATGTGATGCAAATGGATATGTTTCCAACTTTAATGGTTATCACGACCACGACATCCTTCCTGAGGGTGAGAAATCCTCCATTCTGCACTGTTGGCAATCTTAAATTTGGGAGGCCAGGTGGCTGCGACGTCTACCCTGGAAAAGTCCCAAAGTCTCTGTGGACCTTCCTGTTTCTATACTGGTGTGCCAGTTGAAGATGCACCCAATGAAGTGGGCTCTGCTGCACAGAGACTTTTGCCGCAGGGTTCTCCCACCTCAGAACAGATGTACTTTTTAAACCACACATCTCCAAGGAGCTGTTGGCACAGCAGCCACACTAGAGTTTGCAGCGATCCTGCCTACACCCACCATTCACAGGATGGCACGCCTTTGACATCTTCTTCATGTCAGCGATAGATGACAGCTGCTAGCACAAAATAGGGGAAGGAAGAAAGGAAACACAGCACAAGAAGAGGAAAAAGATTTATATCCCACGTTTCAGTTGGAGTCTCAGAGCAGCTTACAATCGCCTTCCCTTCCTCTCCCCACAACAGGACACCCTGTGAGGTAGGGAACAAAGGCTGGACACCAGATACTTCCCACAACTCAGCGGGCAGAGGAACTGCCTGTGCCAAAGCCCAGGGCCTCTCTCACACAAGGATTAAAGTCTGCGGCAAAGCAAGGTGCACACTAGGACAACAAGACAAGAACATATGATAGAATATTCACGGAAGGCCTTCTTGTCACCCCCTCAATAATTTACTGGGGTGAAGCATGGATGTATGTCATGGGAGTGAAGGGTTTGAATCCCACCAAGGCAGAAACCAGCAGTGATGCAAAATTCACCTTTTTGCCAGTCAGGAGCAAAACAGAAGGAGGAGGCAGGAGTAGAACCTTTACCTCACGCACTGACGAGCATTCCTCTAACTTCATGCCCTGCTTGGGTAAAGAGGGGGGAAACACATCAGGAAATCTTCCACTGACCTGATGTCTAAAGCAGACATATATATCAGGGGAAGGACTATTGCAGAGAGTGGCAGAGAGGGCTGTGGGCTAGCTCAGGCTTAGCATGAGCAAGGTCCCCAGTTCAAGCCCCACATGGCACTTAATTACAATTCAGCCCTGGAAGATGGTCCAGGCACAGCTGAGATTCGGTAATGTGGATGTGCTGCTCACACTGGTTGGCTGAGACACCAATTGTTTTGCTTAGCGCTTTCCCATATAGCCATCCCTCTGCTGCACGGGAGGTTCATTACCATTGCCTGCTGCTATTCTTCCCACCTATGCTTGTTCAACATCTCCCCCCATTATGGAGATTGTATGGTTTAATCAAGGGTGTCAAACATAAGGCCCCGGGGGCCAGAATCGGCCCGTCTAGGGCTCTTATGTGGTTCGTGAGCCAACTACTGCAAGAAATGGAACAGGAGACTGCTTGGGGCAGGGGAGTGGGCAGAGTCACTCCAATTGTGGCTTCAGCATGGTGGAACAACCTCGTCTGCAGGAGCCAAACAGTGTGGGAGTGTCTGCCCAGAGCTGCACCTCTGGCTCTGCAGTCCGCCCATGTGGGTTTTCCTTTGCACCCCCTCCAAGACCATGGTGCCTTGCAGTGTGAATACAACAATTTGGAGCTTGCCGGCTGCTGTCCTTTATACAGTTTATATCTTCAGTACATGGCATTATGTTTTATGTGACATTTATGTCAAATCCGGCCCTTGTAACAAATGAGTTTGAGACATCTGGTTTAATGTATAGCAGCAGTGGTCAAAACACAGACAAGCTTTTCTTTCTGCCTTACTAGAGCATACTGTGAGTCCCATGCTGAAAAGAAAACCATTAAAGTTAGTCATGAGCAGTGAGCTGCAATCAATCCCCGTCTATTGAATGCCAGTGAAACACAGGCAGGGCTAAGAAGCACTCCACACATTCATTGGACAGCCTTGGGAATGGTGTTCTGAATGGAGGTCAAATGAATTAGATCGCCAGCTCTCTTGGTATTGCAAAGTTCCTATACCTTTGAAACTTTCATTATCAGACTGCAGGCCCACAGGTGGAGCTGACCCTATCACTGCATGCCAACGATACAAGTGAGGTGGTGATCAAGCATCTGTTGACAAAGCAGCTTGCAGTGGTTGAGGAGCCAGGCTAGAATGAAAGAGCCGGCAACACTACATGAGAGTAGCTAGATTGACACTGATCACTGCAGCTGATGGTCATGTTATGGTAGCTTCAGCAGAAGCTTGGTCTCTCACAGTGAATGGGGTCCATCCTGGCCTTGACCCCTACTGGAGGGCTGCCTGGAAAGAGTCAGAGTCTGTAGAGAAAGAGTCTGTAGTGGCTGTTTGGGATATTCTGTGGGGTTGTGATCCTACCAGGCAAAAGGGGTTGTACACGTTTGACCAGCAGTAGCAATGGCTGGAGTGGCTGGGCAGTTGCCCAGAAATGTGGCTGCACCCTTGAATACTCCCTATATCCATATGGTCTTATCTGGCATGACACTGAACCAACATTGTGGTGATTGTCTGTCTGTCTATCATCTATCATCTATCTGTCTAGCTACCTACTTACCTACCTACTTACCTACCATCTATCTATCTGTCTGGCTGTCTATCTATCTATCTATCTTATCTATCTATCTATCTATCTATCTATCTATCTATCTATCTATCTATCTATCTATCATCTATCTATCTATCTATCCTATTGCATAAAGAAAGAAAATAAGAAAGACAGATGATATATGATAGATGGCAGGCAGGCAGACAGGCAGACAGTCACAGGAATGCGTAATTGTGCATACAGCATATATGATATATGATAGATGGCAGGCAGGCAGGCAGGCAGACAGTCTCAGGGACGCGTAGTACATGCAGCATGTATCTGGGGTTGGGGGGCTTTCTCCACTGTGCACATTTACCCTATGCTTCCTGCACAGGAAACAGTTTGAGTAACTGTTGTGGGAGGAAGAGTTGTTCAGAGAATATGCTGTAGGTCAATGTTGTGGTGGGGAAAGGGGAAGAGAGACATTTACAACAGTCATTGTCTAAGGCAAGAACAATGCATCCCACATAGATAAGCAAGGAAGGAGAGTAGCGAATTTGGAGGAATGGAGGGTCCAGGCTGGTGTTTGTGTCCTTGGGTGGAACAGGTGTCATTGCAAATGCAATGATATCACTTCTGGTTGCTGTGTCTGTGATTCTCTAGGACCTTCCCTAGTTTCTGTGGTCTTTACCATAGAGACTTGAAGAATTCCTACAGATCTACTGATGTGGTAGGATCCCCCCATGCTCCACTCTCCACCAAAGCTCCCAAGGGCTGCTGGCACAGGGCTGGTAACCCTGATTCTCTCCTCTGCCCCTGCCCATTGCTAGCCCCTATGGTGGCTCAGCTGTGCTGGCACCAGGCCTAGAGTCTGTGGGAGTTATACCATGCACTTCCAGGTTCATTGGCATAAATCTGAGTTAGGCTGTCTTATCTCTGAGTTACTCTAGTGGTAACCTGTGCAGTTTTACCAACTGTCCTTAGCATCCCACCAAAACCCATTAGGCATTTAAGTGCCCCAGGATTTCATTGTTTCTATTGCAGCCGGCTAACCCGGTTGCCCCCTGGAATGTCTCTTTTATAGAATCCTTACAGGGTAATTGGCAGTCACTGCTGCAGAAAATAGCAGGGGCATTTCAAGTCAGAGCTGAAATGAAAAATGTTGAAAACTGCTCGCTGTTTGCTTAATGGGTGGCCACTATGATTAGGCCTCACGTCATTTTCGCAAAGGTGAAGAAAGGGCAGCCGGGGCATCTCACAGAGCAAAATGAACCTGCCGTCGAGGCCGATTCATCAGTGTCACGAACATTTCTTTAACATTTCTAGAGCCCCGTTGTTCATCTGTTTGATCCTTCTTATTTATCTCAGTGAATATTAAAGCACATGGATTCTTGGGTAAAAAAAACGACGAGATGTTGACTTCATTGGGAACCTCATGATGGAAAGCTTTATCAAAGTAAGTCTGAAAGTCACATTAGAACTTTATCAGTGGTGTTGAGGACATCACTATGGTTATTAGGCGGTACTTTTAAAAGCAATGACTGGGTTTATTTGTAATCCAAGATTATACCTTGCAGAAAAAATTGTCCCCCTGACAAACTCTCTGAATTTTAATGGGTCTGTGATCATCTGTGTCCCCTCAGGGCAATTTTGGGCCCCTCCACAGGGTCTCAGCTCAGGAGAGGAGGGGGGTCCATCACCATTCCAGGTCCTCCTCCTTCTTCTTGGCCTCTCCCTTCTCCTCCCCCTGTATACCATAGAGACCTCCTTGGCTCAAGGCTGGTGGGGATCCAGCAGCCTCTGTTAACTCCACCCAACGTCTCCTGCCTTGTAGGACAGATCAAGCCACCATTTTGTCCTACCCCTGTTGCTTGGGAAACAGGTTCAGCAGTAGCAGAAGAACTAAGCCTGCATGAAAGAGCCACACTGGTTCCTGGGCTATCTGTTGGCTGCCTACTCGGGCAAGCTATATCAATCCCTCATCACCACCAGCTCTCAGTTCAAAGATCAGTTTCCCTGGAGGAAATGGCAACTTCAGTACCACAGAGTCTAGGAGAAACAGAAATCCTAGAGTTGATGTCACACCCTCTCTGAGCTCTCTTCCCCAAGTCATCATTCCCAAATCTCTGGGAATTTCCCGAGCTGAGTTGCCAACCCTATCAGACTTCCACCAAAACATAGCCTCAAAAAAGTATGTGATAAAATTTCAACCCACCAGAACTGATCACACCCGATCCATCAACTCCACCTTTAGGTGATTCACGTAATAGTTGAACAGATTTAAAACTTGCAGCCGTTAGTAAAAGCATTTGCTTCATCGGGGCCATCTCTGCATCAGGGAGTGCTGGACAGAGTGTGTATGGGGCTGTGTCCCCTCCCTGGCTTTCATTTGTGACTGGCTCTACAAAGTGAGCCACCATTTTGTGACTGGCTGTACAGATCAAGCCACCATTTTGTGACAGGGAGCCTCCAAGGCTCTTGGGGAAAAAATCAATAACTTCCAGGATGCCCTGACCTCGTCATATCTCAGAAGCCAAGCAGGGTCAGCCCTGGTTAGTATTTGGATGGGAGACCACCGAGGAAGTCCAGGGTCGTGATGCAGAGGCAGGCAATGGCAAAGCCACCTCTGAACGTCTCTCGCCCTGAAAATCCTAAGGGGTCGTCATAAGTCAACTGTGACCAAGTGGCGAGTCATTGCTGGAAAATCAGCCCTGTGCGCCACAGCCCCCCCACCCCCTTAGAGGGTCTCTTTGCGAGCAGAGCTGATGCCAGGGACATCAGGGCCTTCTAGCTGATTAGCAGGCCATGTGCTCCCCTGCTGATCAGCCCTTTCAATCTCTGCAGGAGGGGAGGGAGAGGGGTGGCCCCAGGAGGCTGCGGCCTGGGCAGCTGGCCAGTGGCGGATTGGAGCCCCCAGAAGCAGGGGAACCCCTGCCCAGACTTGGGGGCTGGCAACCCTAACTTTCTTCCACCACCACCACCACCACCTCCCCCCCCAAAGAAGTCTGCCCTCCCCTGCCTTGGAGTAACGTCACTCGATACTAATTATCCCGCAGAAAATATCCATAAGATATTGTATAAATCGTAAGACCAGTAATAAATGTTTTAAAGATGTTTTAAACACTTTAAATTGTATATACCGAAAGAAGCTTAGATCAATGGACTGAAGAAGTAATAAATGCGAAGAAAATGTCATTTGCTCATTTCCCCAGACATTTATTTTCTGTGACCTTTTACCCATCTTCAATTTAGATCCAAAGCATTGCTTGGCACATCCAGATCTTAAAACTTCCTCATGAGTCATATTTCTTTTAACATGAGCAAGCTATATTCCTTAACAGACAATTTCTCTCTCTCTCTCAGTTGGACCCTAACCCAGAAAAGTCAGAATATGGATTTATTTGTGCTCATGCATAGACAGGAGGGTTTTTTAACTGATCTTTTTTCTTGGGTAGACATCGAACCCCTTCTGAGCATAAAGAGCACAGCAATTTGCACATGTGTCTGCAAGAATATCTTCTTCTGTCTCCTGTCCATTGAGGAGTTGGTCTTTAGCCACAGAAATCTTTGCCAGGTGTGGGGGGACTCACATTAGTATGTGCTTGAACTTGCTGCCCAATATGGCTTGCAGTGGGAAAGTGAGCCCCAGTCACACAGAAATCTTTCCAGAGTGCCACAGTACCTTAAAAACTGTCTTCTTCTATTTGTTTATTTAGAAAATTTATATGCTACCTTTCAAGAGGCCTGCTTGAGGCAGCCCATAAAGGTAAAGGTTTCCCTTGCAGCTGCGGTGGCTCAAGTGGTTAAGATGCTGAACTACAGGCTGTGGAAGGTCGGTAGTTCAGCAGTTTGAGACCCGAGTGCGCCGCATGACGGAGTGAGCTCCCGTCTCTCGTTCCAGCTCCTGCCAACCTAGCAGTTAGAAAGCAAGAAATTGCAAGTAGATAAATAGGTACCACTTCGGTGGGAAGGTAACAGCGTTCTGTGCGCCTTGGTCATGCCGGCCACATGACCACGGAAACGTCTTCGGACAGAGCTGGCTCTTCGGCTTTGAAACGGAGATGAGCACCACAACCCTAGAGTCAGATTCGACTGGCTGCCAAGTCAGCCCATAAAAGAAGCCATTAAAAAAAGACATTGAAAACAGGTAGGGAGACTAGGCCTCCTGCTTCATCCTCCCTCTTCCTTGCCTGCCACAACTTGGCAGGGCAACAGAGGAGGAAACCGGCAAAAAGTGGTCTTGCAGCAACAGCACAATGTCACCACCAGGGGTCATTTCCTGCAGGAGCACACAGGAGCAGAGCTCCGGCAGTAAAGAGCCCAGGGGGCGAGCACATGCAAGAAGCCCCACCCCTTGTTCCCAGCAGCCCTCAGTCAGAGCAAGAAGCAGCCAGGTAAGTTGCAGAGCCCCCCCCCGCCCCCCCCTGGTCCAAAACAGTCCAGTGGCACCTTTAAGACCAAGTTTTATTCAGGCACACGCTCTCCCTCCTCTGCGAGGACAGATTTGCACGTTCCTCCCCACCCCCCAATAGCTAGCAATCCAAAACAGTCCAGTGGCGCCTGAGCGGTGGGTGTTGCCTTCTGACTCGCTTCCGGTGATGTCAGGGGGTGTGGCATATGCAAATGAGTTATGCCAATGAGTTATGCTAATGAGCCCCTGCACCTCTTTTTCTATGAAATGACCCCTGGTCACCACCACCAAGAGTTGCCAGCTTCCAGGTGGGGCCTGGAATTCTCCCAGAATTGCAACTGGTCTCCAGACTACAGAGATCAGTTCTTCTGGAGAAAAGGGCAACTTTGGAGGACGGACTCTATGACATCATACCCCACTGAGGTCACTCCCCTCCTCAAACTCTGCCCTCCATAGGCGCCACCCCCGCATCTCCAGGATTCTTGCAACCCGGCGATGGCAACCCTATACCTAGTGAATGTCTGGTAGTGATGCTCTAGGATTCAGAGAAAACCATAAAACAGCTA
This sequence comes from Gekko japonicus, assembly GCF_001447785.1. NCBI lineage: Eukaryota > Metazoa > Chordata > Lepidosauria > Squamata > Gekkonidae > Gekko > Gekko japonicus. The sequence goes on from NW_015173170.1 coordinate 89,155, forward strand.
AAAAGGATGGACATGGTGGGCCACCTTTGGGCCTGGACACGAGTGGCCACGATAGAAAGGCCGTTCTCAGTTGCAGTGCCACATCTTTGAAATTCACTCGGTCCCTTCTAAGGACAGTCCCCTTTACAGTTTTAGATTTTGTAGTGGCTGAAATGGGGATTGCTTCTCATAATCTACTCATGATGCTAGCTAATATTTTAATATCCTGCTGCTGCTGCTGAGTTTTAAATTAGGGAAAGCCTTTGGATTGGCCTTCTATATTTTATACTGTATTTTTATATCTATCTTTATATGCAGGAATCTGCCTTTAGGATTGATTTGTGTGTACAGGGGAAAATGAAAACAAAATCAGATTGCAACTGTTCCTTAAATGAATACATAAACAAATTAAAGGAAATTTGGTGGGAGAGGTGAAACAGTGCATGTGCACGCTGAGAGAAGACTATAACAAAAACAGTCTGAGAATCCTGCCGTTAAGTGGTTGGTTTGGGGGCAATTTCCAGAGCAGCCAATTTGACTGCCCACTATAGCACAGACCAAAACGGACATCCCTGAATCCCTTATAACGCAAAGGCAGTGTGCCACTTTTCTGTCTGCTTGACTGCTTCCCGTAATCCCATATTGCTTTATTTTTGATTGTTTTTGTAGATGTATAGCATTTTTAGGAGTTTTGAGATCGTGTTATATAACACCGCATAATTGCTTAGAGAGAAAGAGAAGGCTGCAGGTTACTCCTTTAAATTCTAAATCCTATGGATAAGGAAAGTGCAATGCCTTGCTCCTATTCTACAAAAAAAAGTCTGAAACCTTCAGAGATTCATTTACATTTGAGCAATGCGATTATCGAAGCTGTCATGGCAAATAATTAGAGGACCTGTAGTGCATAATTCTAGAATCCTCTGTACCCAGCATGTACACCCTTGTGCTGCTGGAATTCAACAGGTCACTTTAGATCTCTGTTCAGTGCATAATGATGTTTCCATGGGGTGATGACACTCCATGGGAGAGTTCTCCAGCTGACTTCTAAGATGTTCCTTCCTTTGTCTCACATCATGACTGCTACGTTCTGCCTTTTCATCTGGTGGGTTTCCCCCCAGCATATTTACAAATAGCATCTCTCTTTCTCTCTCTCAATATGTGTCTTTCACAGGAATGTGCAGGAAAGGGTTGCAGAGCATCTGCAACTCTTATGATCATCACTATGCCTAGTTCTGAAGTCGGGACCCCACACAGATAGCAAATGTCCCATGATGGGACCAAGTAGAAAGGAGCCCAAACATTCTGCATTTTGGGAGGAAATTCCAGTATAAATGTCTCTTGCATTCTCCTGTGATCTCTTTTGGTAACAGGCTGTGCCTTGTTTCCTGTTACAAGCCAAGTGGTGGGCCCCATGGCCTCAATAGCATGCCATAAACCCACATTCTTTCACACGTTCATGCCGAAAGCCAGACCTAGTGGCGCTTGCCATGCGAGAGGTCACGTACACAATGAAGTAGTTGGAATTTGGGGTCACATGCCTGCAGGTGTGGCCTCCAAACCCCAGCCATTCCTGTGTTGCAACCATGGCAACTAACAATTGGCCATATCCCATACTCACTCGCAGTTGGCTGCATGGCCACAGCTGATTGTGACTGAAATTGGGCTATATCTGTTCAGACCCAATGAGAGAGACTCTCTCTGTCCCTTGCTCTTGTTCTGCTCTTGCTTCTTGGTCTCCTGTTGTTGCCTGTTTATTGCACCTGGACATGTGCTCTCTGGAAAAGACAAAGGACTGCTTTGTGCCTTAGAGCACATGGAGGGCAAAGATGGGATTGTTCCTAAAAATCCCTTGGCACCTAACTGGACTGTATCCTGGACACTTTTGGAACATGGACACTGTACTGGTAATTATGCATATCTCTAATGTGTAGTTAAGGCAAACTGCCTTAGGTTTCTTATTTTGTAATCTCTTAGTCTGTGCTAAACTCTGAACTGAATAAAATAGTATTCTTGTTCTAACTTGGCTTTGATGTTGTAACTGGGATTCCAAGGTTAAACTCCTGTGCCTTCAGCTCACCATATAAGCTACCTTTGTAATATTAAGAGTGTAGCTCTGTATTGAGTTGTTCAATGTGTTCTGTCCCAGAGGCTAACCTAAAGGTTTAGAATCCCTCCATTGGGGAAAAGCCGGGACTAGTTAAAAGGGATTCTGGTGGCGTATTGTTCTGAAATCCAGAGAGGGTAGTCTACCTCTCTGGGTTGTTGTGTAATGTACTGTAAAAGTATAGGATTCCCTCTCATACCTGGACAGGCTTGAGGGGCAGGATCCTATACAATATAAAAAGAAATAAAATATTTGTGCCCTAAAATCGTACAACTCCCCCTAAACGTACTAGTTGCCAAAAGCACCCCAAAATGGTATCAAGAACCTCCCAAGGCAGGGTTCCTGGTTCTCCCATTACAGTTATAGCAGAAGATCTCCCAGGAACAGGCCCGTAGCTACTGCGGGGCCCATGGGGCCTGGTCCCCTAGCTTGTCTTCCAGGCCCCTTCCCCCCTTGGCTGGCTCCAAAGTGAATTAATGTAATTAACTTTGATTTAATGAGCTGCACCACCCCCGAGGGCCCCTCCCCAAAAAGCCCCAGCTACGGGGCTGCCCAGAAACCTAGTTCATTTCCCACTGGTTCCTAAAGTGCCTATGGGAGGAAAATGGGGGCACATGCCAGTATCATGCTGCTGCGCTGACACCACCAGAAGTGATGTCATGGGACATTCTAGAATTTGCAAAAACTCTATGATTTCACCAGAAGTGATGTCAGTGCATGGGAATGACACTGGCACACCTTTCTCCACCCTCTAATTGCTTCCAGGGTAGCCAGCTGAAGCCTGGCAACCCTATCCCAAGGTCATCTTGACATTTGAACTCTTCTCCCTAGTTAGGATCTAGAATGGGGAGTGTGTAGATAAATGGACATACGACCTCCAGAACCAAACATATTTCTCAGTAAGTTTGAGGCACATTTGGTTGATGGTTATAGAAAGGTCAAGCTGATTCCGAATCTGTCATCTAAGTAGGCCATGGGTATCATACATTCGTGGAACTGCCCCTTCCACTGAAGTGAATGGGGTGGTTTGCTCGAACAAAAACTAGATGTGCACACATAGAGCTCTGGATTAGGGTGAAAGCAATATTAACTTCCTTATTACATGACATTTTAGAATGTGATGCTGATGGATTTTTTTTCTAGTTTTGTTGGACGGCCATAATATATTATCAGGCAACATTTTTTTTCCCTTTCACAAAGTGATTGATGAGTTCTATATTCTGGCTTTTGCTCTACAGCCAAATAATTCTTTAAGCTTATCTTATTAGAGTGAAATGTGCTAGGTTTTTTTTTAAGAGGTTGATAAAAATATAGAAGTGATATTTGTAATAGCACTTGGGGTCACAATCCGGAGTATAGTTTTAGATATATTAAATTCAGTCTAGGGGGCTGCCAATTTTACAACCATCCTTTGCTGTTGTGCCCATAACAGAGACATGATGTGCATATATTAGCAAGTTGTCAGGTTCAGTAGCAAGTAACTCTCCACACACGTTTCCAAGGAAGCGTTATGCTTTATTAGATTACAAAACTGGTACCATATCCACGGGATAATTGTTAGGAATAACCAAGGGGCAGAAACATCCCTACATATAGCAGGATGAGGCAAATGGCTAAGCAAATGAAATTCGAGCGCGCACGTGGGAATGCTCCCGGCGGGAGGATACATAATAAGCGGGAGAGTCTCAGTGCCTCTTGAGAGCCAAAAGATTCACACCAGCGGTGGAACGCAAGCCCTCCCCCCTTCACAAGGCCAGACAGATAATGGAGTCTGGCAGCACCGGTTCTCACAGTCTCCCTATCGCTGTTTATGGCAAGCGGCAGAGCAGCGAGCAAGCCAGGATCAGAGAAGGGAACAAGCAAAACATGCCAGCTAGCTGACACAAGTGATTTGCCTGTATTGGGGATGTTGAGAATTTGGACACGAACATGATTGCCAGGCAAACTTACTTTGATTGAACTCCGTGCTTACATATGAGACAACCTCATGATTGGATCACCTTGATGTTCTTGTTCGAAGTTTGTCATGAACACCATGCCAAGCAACTTTCATCTGTGCAGTAGTCACTTATGCTACAAAGTAAGTTAATTAATTATCGTATGGCACTGTGTACAGAATAGCCAGGAGATCCCAAGATTGTATGGCACCCAGAAGTTCTAGCTCTTTTAGCAATGCACACCACTAGGTGGTGAGCGAGACTTGTTTTTTAGGAAAGAAATGTTTCAGAGGTGGTTTGCCATTGCCTACATCTGCATCTTGCCCTTGGTATTCCTTGGATGTCATCCATCCAAATACTGGCCAGGGGCAACCCTGCTTAGCTTCCGAGATCTGACGGGATTGGGCTAGCCTGGGCTGATATAAGGTAAAAGGTAGGTCATGCCTTAGTAAATGTGTAAGAAAGCAGCTTGTTACAAACTAAGTCTTCCTGTCCCTGGAAAAGAGGTATGTATTCCTTGGCGTCATGGTGGGATTGTTAAAGTGACTTAGACTGCACCCACACATTGTTGGATATTACACAATCATTGCACTTTTTAATTTGTTTATTAATGATTTGGAGTTGGGAGTAAGCAGTGGAGTGGCTAAATTTGCAGATGACATGAAGTTGTTCAGGGTGGTGAGAACCAGGAAGGATTGTGAGGCACTCCAAAGGGATCTGTGGAGGGTGGGCGAGTGGGCATCAGCGTGGCAAATGGGGTTCAATGTGGCCAAGTGCAAAGTGATGCACATTGGAGCCAAAAATCCTAACTATAAATACACGTTGATGGGGTCCGAACTGGCAGAGACTGACCAAGAGAGAGATCTTGGAGTTGTAGTAGATAACTCACTGAAAATCTTGAGACAGTGTGCCACTGCAATAAAAAAAAGGCCAACACTATGCTGGGGATTATTAGGAAGGGAATTGAAAACAAATCAGCCAGTATCATAATGCCCCTGTATAAATCAATGGTGCAACCTCATTTGGAGTACTGTGCAACCTCATTTGGACCCTGCTTAGCTTCCGAGTGGTGCAACCTCATTTGGAGTACTGTGTACAGTTCTGGTCACCACACCTCAAAAAGGATATAGCATTGGAAAAAGTGCAGAAAAGGGCAACTAAAATGATAAAAAGGTTGGAACACTTTCCCTATGAAGGAAAGTTAGAGCACTTAGGGATCTTTAGCTTCTAGAAATGACAGCTGAGGGGTGACATGATCAAGATTATAAGATTATGCATGGGATAGAGCAGGTAGAGAAAGAAGTACTTTTCTCTCTTTCTCACAATACAAGAACTCATGGGCACTCAATGAAATTGCTGAACGGTTGGGTTAGAACAGATAAAAGGAAGTACTTCTTCACCCAAAGAATGATTAACACATGGAATTCACTCCCACATGAGGTGGTGGCGGCTACAAGCATGGACAGCTTCAAGAAGGAATTAGATAAGCATATGGAGCAGAGGTCCATCAGTGGCTAGTAATTGCAAGGTAGGTAGGAACTCTCGGACTGGAGCAAGTGATGCTCTGTATTCTTGGTGCTTGGAGGGGGGCAACAGTGGGAGGGCTTCTAGTGTCCTGTCCCCACTGCTGGACCTCCTGATGGCACCTGGTATTGTTGGCCACTGTGTGACAGAGTGTTGGACTGAATGGGCCATTGGCCTGATCCAACATTGACTTCTCTTATGTTCTTATGATTGTTCACAACTCGATTTTTCCATGTGTGAAAGTCAATTCAGGAGGAGGTGAATGTTTGCTATGGCAATTTCCAACAATTTATGGATGCAGCACTACTTGCTGAGAATAGAATAATTCACAGTTCTCCTTCTTTATGTTCACAGTCAGACGAATCATTTAAACAGAAGATCTATTGTGTCTTTCTGTGCCTGTGCAATCAGTGCCTTTTTGTTGTGAAGTGATCACAAGAAATTACTGCAAAATTAGTCACCTCGGTTCATGGGCAGATTTCTGACAGTCCAACCTATTGGCTTCAATGGACTTAGAAGGGTATTATTCTGCTTAGAATTGTGTTCTGAGTGACACTGTGTACCCAGAGATACCGCAGTATTTAGATGGTGGTGGTGGTGGTGGGGGGTATGTAATCACACAAAAAGACAAATCCATTGTTCAAATGCATGCAAACAGTTCATTGAATGATTGGTTCCCTCATGACATGAGACAAACCAATTGGTGATCAAGAATCCCGGATCTCCATGCCATCAAAAACAAAACAAAAAAACCCCTCCTGCTAATTTCTGCATATCAGGCTTCTGTTAGAAGCACAGGAAGAGGCTTAGCTGAAGGACAAGGCAGTTGGAAGCCCTTTCTGTCAGTCAACAAATATCTGAAAAGACAAGCTTATTTTTTTCTCAATTTTTTGTAAGAAAACTTTAGAAGCTAGTTTGGATCTGGTGGAAACAAGGTAATTAGGGAGAGAGTGTGGTGTGTAGTTAGACTGGCTGCTACAGTTTCTGTAACAAACAGAGTGTTAAAAGTTCTGCACTGTTTTCCATTCCATCCAAGCTCTGGTGGCCTTTGAAAGGATTCCAATTTGATCCATGAAGCGGGACATATTTTTTTGTCCTCTATTTTTATTTTTCTTCTTAAAACCAGCCAGCACAAGGTCGGCTAAGAGCTGTTACTCACTCGAGTGTACGAAGAAGTAATACTAGGTATCATTTCTTTCCACCTGGGATGGAAAATGCTTTTTCTTCGGTTTAAGGACTGTACTTAAAAGGATGTTTCAGTCTTGTTGTTTTGGGGAGGTCTCAATTTTTTCCCCTTCTGACTTAATGTGAAGAACATCAGTCCTCAGGGCCATTTTAAGGGTCACTTTAATGCTATTAACTAAATAAATATCGGCCTGAGGCCTGTTCTTCCCTCACTGAATATTTCTGAAGCTTCTCCCCATCTACTAGACTTTTACTCTGCATCTCAATCTCATTCATACAATGAATCACATTGTAAGGAACTTGATAATTTAGGCTCCAGGTTCTAATGAGGTGACTGGACCTTTCTTCAGAACTCCGTGTCGTCGGGACTCTGGCCTATTTAGAAGTGCTCCCTCTGCTAATTAGTAACACTCACTGAGCAATTCTGTTCCTTGGGGAGTCAACGTGGGAGACTGCCTTACAGAGTCTCTCTCTCTCTACCCCTCCTCCCTGGTTTTCTGCTCACAGCAGACGCTAATTAGCCGGTTGGCCCTGATCGGCTATTGAGTTGCTGGGTAATGCACTGCTTGCCAGAAAAGACAGCTTCTTAATGTGCTCAGGACGGCTACCTTTATCCTTTTTCACTTCGGCGTGTCTCCATGCTATACTAGCTAAGCATGAAGAGGGCCTGTATCCTATTGGATGGGGAAGGCGGATGGCTAAAGAGTGCCATTCAAGAGATGCTCGAAGGCAGTAAGGTCTAATGGTTTCAGATAGGCAGAGTTTAGATAGTAATAGAGAGGTTGATTTGTTTTATGTCTTTTTGCCTGGGACTGAGTGATTTGTGCTTAGCAACATTCTTTAATACATTTGATTTATATTACAAGCCATGCCTGGAATCACTGACTTGAATGTAGGCGCACCCCGGAGCGAACCTGGAGAGTGTCACTCTCAGACACAGACCGGCCAGTGGGGAGTGCGTCCTGCCCGCCTGACTGCTGGAGTGGCTGTTTTCAATGCCTGGAGTAGGAGGTTTGGGGCAGGCTATCCCTATACACATGAAGCTGCCTTAGACTGAATCAGGCCACTGATCTATCAAGGTCAGTATCGTCTGCTCTCCAGGGCAGGGTCTCAGGCTGAGGTCTTTCAGGTCACCCGAATTCCAGCTCATCTCCGGACTGCAGAGATCAGTTCCCCTGGAGAAAATGGATGCTCTGGAGGGGGGACTGTATGGCATTGCACCCCACTAAGGTCCCTGTCCTCCCCAGGTTTCACCCCCAAATCTCCAGGAGTTTCCAAATGTGGATCTTGGCAACTCCACCCGACCCCCCCACCAGTGGCCGGGGGGGGGCTTGGCAACCTTCTCAGAGAGTAGGGTTGCCAAACCCCCCAGTTTGCCAGGGGTCCCCCGTTTTTTGGGGGGTTCTACCTGCCGCCGGCCAGATGGCTGGCGGGGGAAGCCCCACCCCCAACACCCCCAGCCACCCATCTCTCTACCTTTAAGTGTGTGCAACCCGTGTTTCATCCCAAGCGTGAACTCCGCAAGCTTGCAGGGAAAAGCCAGCTTTGTTCTTAAAAGGGAAACACAGCTGCTCTTAAAGGGGAAACGCCGGCTGCCGGCTACTTTAACTGGAAGATGGACTTGGCAACCCTATCGGGGAGGCAAGCAGGGTACAAATAAGTGAATAAAGGTGTGAACTGACAAAGCATCAAAGGCTTATTTGTGCAGCTAGAAATGGGGTGGCTCCTTCAGTCATGTTCCAGTCATCCAGTGATGAGCATGCTTGCATGAACTGGCCCATGGGCTTCATGGAAGAGGCTCCCATGTTTCATCGGTGAGTAGGTATCTAGATACGCATTGAACACTAAATGTGTGCGCATTGAGGATTCACAATTTGAAAAGCGTTCTAACAAGACTTCCGTGTTGCATAAGAGTCTGATATGTATTCCCTTTTGAAAAGGTTTTGTGAGAATGTGCCTTCCTTTCCAGCTCTTGCTAGGAACAGACTGAAATGGTTTTTCCTGTCCTTCTGAGCCGGTTCCAGCAAGGTAATGAGGCTGCTTTGTTTCTTTTTTGTTTAAACAATTAATTTCTGACATTTTTATGGACCACCTTCTCAGCTGGACACGGCTTATGCATTTTTGGGAGAGCTGAACTTTATCCAGACTGTGTTCAAACCAATAAAAAAATCTTGCATTGGCTTCAGCACATGACCAGGGGTGGGGCAGGCGGTGGGTGGTGAACTAAGTGATGGACAGGTGGCTTGCTACAAAAAATAACGCCTCTTATTTTTAGTATGCTAGACAAAATGAGCATAAATGGAGAATTGCCCAAGATTTCTTTAATTTCTCAATTTTTTTTCTAATTAGGCGTTTCGAGTAAATCAATAGCTCCACCTGCTGATGGTTAGAGAAACTGTTGTGAAGTGCAAGTTTTGATACATCTGTGGCACCATCTTTTGGACTGGAAGGTGTACCTGACTGGATCAGGGGAAGACTATTGTGCATTCTTTGTGTCGGGGGCTGGATACCTTCCATGTACAGGTACACATGAGGATGGAGAGAGAAAAATCTGTAGGTGAACACATGAAGTGGTCTTTTATAGATTTAACCAGGGGTTATTTCGTAGAAAAAGAGTGCAGGAGCTCATTAGCATAACTCGTTAGCATAACTTATTTGCATATGCCACACCCCCTGACATCACCAGAAGTGTGTCAGAAGGCAACACCCACCGCTCAGGCTCCACTGGACTGTTTTGGATTGCTAGCTATTGGGGGGGGGGGAGAACGTGTAGATCTGTCCTCGCAGAGGAGGGAGAGCTTGTACCTGAATAAAACTTGGTTTTAAAGGTGCCACTGGACTGTTTTGGACCGGGGGCCCGGGAGGGAGCTCTGCAACTTACCTGGCTGCTTCTTGCTCTGACTGAGGGCTGCTGGGAGCAGGGGGTGGGGCTTGTTGCATGTGCCCGCCCCCTGGGCTCTTTACTGCCGGAGCTCCACTCCTGTGCGCTCCTGCAGGAAATGACCCCTGGATTTAACCATTGGTCTGTCGAGGTCAGTATTGTCTACTCTCTGTGGCAGTGGCTCTCCAAGTGGCCCACCTACTACCTGATCCTTTTAACTGGAGATGCCAGGCATCGAACCTGAGGTTTTCAGCATGCAAAGCAGATGCTCTGCCACTTAGCCACACACACACCCTTCCCTTAGTTGAGGAAAGGAAATGTTTTTTGATTTCCTAGTAGCCATGACTGAAAAGGCCATGAACAGATACAAAAGAACCATCCACATGCATAAAACTGTCATATGTCAGGTACGGTAGAACAAACAACTATCATAAATCTTCATGCTTTAGTCAGCCAGAAAGGAAAGGCTGGCTTGGGAGGGTGGCTCCAGGTAAAGTCCTCACAAGTTCATGTCTGAACTGAAGAGGTCAGGAGATCAGAAAGTTACAGAGATCATGTTATCGGAGACTGTCAGTCACCTGACTTGCCTGAGCTGCTGAATAATGTCTCGGGATTCCAGGAGAGCTTTGTTTGTAATGAAGTACTTGCAGTTCTTTCTTCTGGTCTTGAGGGTGCTTGGAGTAGGACAGTGGTGTCTGTTTGCCAGAGGTCAGGGTTGGAGCTCCCTCTGTCTGTCAAGAATGAAGATTCAACCTGCCCTGACCTGCGTCGGCCAGGCAAGCCCAATCTCATCAGATCTCAGAAGCAAAGCAGGGCCGACCCTGGCAAGTACTTGGAAGGGAGACCTCCAAATGGAACACCCTGGCCAGGATGCAGAGGGAGGTTGTCAAGCTGCCTCTCTGAAATGTCCTAGCCCCACTAGGGGTTGCCAGAAGTCACCATGACTTCCAGGCTCACAAGCACACACACACACAATACTCACCCCCCTAGGGTTGCCGGGTCCATCGTCCACCCCCAGCAGGGGACTTTGGGGGCGTTCCTGGAGGGGACGGGGCATCTCTGATGTGATGATGTCACATTGGGGGTGTCCGCCACCACCCATTCGCGCACCGGATCTCCAGAAACGGCACTTCCCTGCACTTAAAGGAGCCGACGTTTCCCTTTTAAGTGCAGGAGCCAGCGTTTCCCCTTTAAGAGCAGCCGCGTTTCCCTTTTAAATGCTCGAAGCTGGCATTTCCCTGCAAGCCTGTGGAGATCGGGCTTGTGAGGAAACACAGGCTTGGGAGGAAACACGGGTTCTACACACTTAAAGGGAGAGAGAGGGGTGGCTGTGGGTGTTGCGGGTGGGGCTTCCCCCGCTGGCCATCTGGCCGGCGGCGGGTAGAACCGCCCCCCAAAAACGGAGGACCCCTGGCAAACCGGGGGGGTTGGCAACCCTACACCCCACTTTTTTTAAGAAAAAGAATGAAGATGCAATGCTTGCGTTTCTGCCTTGGATTCCTCTTCCAAAGACATTTCCTTGGGAGGATCAGCCAGCTATAATTATACAGGCGTCTTTGGGTAGTATTGGATTCCGGGCTTAGCTGAGATGGCTGTTGCAGTTCAGAGCACAAGGATGCACAATAGTCTGTCTCCAGCTGACCAGAGTACGGACTCTTCCTCATCAGCTGAAGAGACCGAGGACTCAGAGGAGGAAGGGGTTGAGCACCTGACACCACCACAGAAGGAGGCAGCTGAGACACCTCCAGGAGACTCCTCTGGTGTGCCAGAGGAGCCCCAGAAGCCAGAGCCACCTCTGTTACCCTGCCTTCTGACTCACACTTGAACCCTCCACTGCACAGCTCACTGCAGCACCAGGGGTCTCTCCACAGCTGACTCCTCAGAACCAAGACCCCCCCCCCCAAACCTGCTGGAGTTCTCACCACCACGATCAGGGATGGCAGCTTCAGGCACCAGGAGCCTACTCCCGGAAGGGTGAGGCTTGCATCTCTACCTCCTTGCAGTAGTATTTAAGGCCTCAGCTCACCCATAGCTAGGGTTGCCAACTCGGGGTTGGAAAATTTCTAGAGATTTGGGGGCTGGAGCCTGGGGAGAGCCGGGTTTGGGGAGGGGAGAGACCTCAGTGGGGCACGATACCATAGAGTCCACCCTCCAAAGCTGTTATCCCCCCCCCACCGCCAGGGAACTGATCCCTGTTTTCTGGAGATCCGTGGTAATTCTGGGAGATTTCCAGGGAAGGGTGGGGTTTGGGAGCAGAAGAAGCTCAGCGAAGTGATGATATAGAGTCTGCCCTCCAAAGGTGCTTGTTCCTCCAGAAGAAGTGATCTGTGTAGTCTGAAGATCAGGGAGAAACCTAGGCTGCATCCTTCTTTCCAACATGCTGATTTTGTACAGACAAAGTTTTTGACAATGCACAATATTTGGGACTGTGGATCATGACAAAGACTTGGAAGTCGCACCTCAACCTGCTTCACAATTTGATGAGTCTGTCCCATAGTGACACCTTAAATCCCGTTCCAGAGGTCTGGAACCGAGATGTGCCACCTTTGGTATACTGTATCTTAAAGCACCCAGTTTGATTTTGGGATGGTGATTAAAGATGATATCTTGCCTGTCACAGACATCAGTGTCTCTGCTGCGAGTTTCTCTGGAGACTCATCAACCGATATGCTTCTTATGAGCAGGTGTTCTAAAAGCCTGGAGCACAGTCAGGGAATCATCGGTTATATGCCCTCACGCAGCAGCCTGAGACATGCCAGGAAGTTTGCAGAACAGTCTCCTCCTACCTCCCCCTCAAGAAAAGCACATCAGTGCCCACAAATCTGATTGCTGGCTCTTCTGCTGAGACAAGAAGACACTGATGAAGTGGAGAACAAATTGAAATCATACGTGGCATTAGTTCTGTGCTCAAGGCTCCCTTCTTCCAGACTGTCTCACGACCGGCAGGCTGTTTGCCCACTCCTCTAAGACTTCAGCTCTGGAAAGGGAAGGGGGCTCAAGTTTCACCCCATAATCCCTTGCTCCTCCACTGCCTGGCACCAAGACCAGCCTCTCTTCCTGAACCTCCCTCTTGCCAGCCTGAAGAGGAAACAGGTCCCTTCACAGCCTCCTCCTGGCTCTAGCAGGAGGGCAGGCCCGAGAGTTAGAAAGCCAACTGGCCAATCGGTCCGGCCTCATCCTTCATAACCCTGTAAGTGTCCTTCCCTCCAGCTGGCAAAGACTCTGTGTCTTGGTATAGGGGTGGTATCTGTGCTACTGGTGTGACTGACTGCCCTAGGATTGCCAGGTCTCCCTGGCATATGGTGGATCTCCCAGTTTCCGGTGTCCCCTCCTGGTGCCGGCCAGCTGGCCAGCGGGGAAGAATTACCCCCCCCAACAGACAAGCCAGAAATATATGCAACGTGCCTATGTCATCCAGAAGTGACATCGGCACGTCAGTGACATTGGGGGGGGGGGGCAATGCTCTGGGTTTTGGGCAAATCTCTATGGTAGAATAAGCTTCAAACCATAGAGTTTTGCCCCAAAGCTAGAGCATTGCCCCTCCCCCATGTCATTGACGCACCTACATCACTTCCGGGTGACGTGGGCACGTTGTGTTTATTTCCGGCTCCTGGGTGATATAGTAATTTTGCGTTGTTCTGGCTTCCAGTAAGTTCCCCCCATCCCCACCCGCAAGTCCTAGGGACCTGGCAACCCTAGACTGCCCCCTTGCAGTCTCAGTTCCATCTAGGGTTTCCAACTCCTGCCTGGAAAATTCCTGGATCTTTGGGGCAGTGGGGGAGGGATTTCACCGAGAATCTGTGGTATACCACAGCTGCCATTTTCTCTGTGGTCTGGAGGTCAGCTGTGATTTCTGGAGGACTCCAGGCCCTACCTGGAGTCTGGCAACCCCAGCCCACCACCAGTGGGAGTCAAGTACCCCCCCACACACACCTTTCCTGTCTTGAAACTATACGGACACCAAGACTGGCCTTTTAAATGGATGGACCAATAATCTAATCACAGGAGCGCAACCGAGAGTATTGGCCTGTTAGGGACTCTATCAGCTCCCAGTAAGGGGCTACAAAGATCGGTTCCTGCAGTCTTTATTCATTTGCTGTATTTACACCCCACCCTGCTACCTAAGTCCCCCAACATTAACACATTAGAAACATGGAATTAAAATGAAAGGAGACATCCCAAACACTGAGCAGCAAACTGAAGCCATGGGTACTAGACCAGGTAAAAATATGCAGAAACAGCAAAAACAAAACAAACAAATGCTGGTAAACAGGTAGGATTGTCAGCCTCCAGGGAGGACCTGGAGATCTTCCATCATTACAGCTGATCTTCAGGTAAAAGAGATCAGTTCCC